>NW_012112808.1:5741953-5759636 GCF_000951035.1 Colobus angolensis palliatus | reverse complement strand
CGCTGGCCAACTCTGCCGGTTGGCGAAGCCACCCCGGGCTGGCTCTGGCCTCGCCGGCTGCAGGAGCGCCTCGCGGGGCCGTCCGCCTATTCCATGGTCCGCGTGCTTGGGACCGGGTCCGGGCCGGAGCGAACAGGGAGCACCCAGAGAGCTGGGAGCATGAGCTAGCGCAGCTCCCGGCAGCCTGCAGCGGCGAAGCTGGTCGGGCCGCGGTTGGCGGGGGGCAGTGCCTGGGACACAGCCCTGCGCTGGCCGGCACGGCGGGGAGGGGGCGCGCGGGGAGGAGACTGGGCTGGGGAGGGATCCCTGCGTGCAGTCCTTCAAACCTTCCGTGCCAGGGGAAGGGGGACGGCGCAGGGTCCCCCGCTCGGGAAGCACACACGCTGCCTCCCAGAGGCCGATCTTCACCAAGAAGGATTCGCTGGAAACTTTCGGAAAAACCGAGGGGCTCTTCAGCCTCCTCTCTACTTGCTACCCGGAGTCGGGGCGCCGCCAGTGCACTTGGCTGCCCGAGCCCAGCCGCTGGCATCGCCTCTTCTCGCGGGCCTCCCGGGTTTCCCTCTGCCCCCTTGTGGGGATCCCCTGTGCGCCCGACTCGGGATCTGGAACAGGCCTCCCCAGTGGCTGTTGGTTCCATAAGGGTGTCCGGGCTCCCCCCTCTGGCCTGGGCTCACACTTCGCTTTCTGTTCGTGCTGGACGAAGCCCAACACTGTGGCTGATCGAAGTGGGGACAGCGGGCATGGTCCCTGGAGAGGCGGCCTGAAGAGGCTCCTGGCCTTGTGCAGGTAACACCAGCCTGCCTTATCTCCGACGTTAGAGCCTTAGTCCTCCCATTTTCCCCATTCCAGGTCTCCTGCCCCTCCTTGCTGAAGGTGTGGGCTACCTTAGAGATGGCTGGGCTCACAACCCTGCAGAAGGTGCCCATTTGAAGGGGACCCCTGGCCATCCCAGACACAGCCCATTCTCCCTCATTGGGCTTCCCTGGACTCTTCCCAGATGCTACCCTGGGGCTGCTGGCTGGGCTGAGGAGGAGATGCCCTTGTGGTAGGGCTGAAAACAAAAGTCCTTGTTGAGAAAGGGATCACCTGAAACCAGGTGTCTGTCTGGGTGACTATCTCCATGGAATGCATTCAGATCAGGAAATCTGGCTTCATACCCTAAGGAGGTGGGAAGGAAGCAGGGAACCTCTGTACAGGGCTCCCCAGTCTAGGTGCGGGAGGGCCTGCAGCGTTCAAAGGTGTCCCCACCTGTGACTGACCTTCTACCACCCCCCGCCACCCCGATCTCCTCCCAGACAATTCCTGACAGCATCTGGAGACAGCAAGGTCACAGCAAAAGGCAAAGGAAGTGGTCATAGGTGGCCTCCTTTCCACAGAAAGGCCATTTCACCCAGGAAGACCAGAGACTTTTCCTTTCTGGGTATACCATTTATTACTGCTGTTTTCAGCCTGGCATCTTCCAGACACTCAGGGTACCTCCCCCACAGTGCCTGAGTGGTTTTCCCTTTGCTTTGGCTGCAGATACTAAGGAGGATGTGAAAATATGAGTTCATCCATGCTGGAGCGTGTGGGGAGAATTCTCTAGTTATGTTATCTCCATCAAGCTTTTGGAGACACAGAAAAGAAAGTTTAGTAGGTGAGAAGAATTCAGCTAACCAGGAAAGACACTCAAATAGTGTTTTCTAGTGAAAACCAGGGAAAATAAAAGGTGAGAGAGGGAATCTGGAATTAATTGAGTTAGAAAATGAACACTAGCTCCAGGGCAAAATACCATAGACTCAAGGAATTGTGTAATCTGGTGATGGAGGGGGAGTTAGGAAGGGAGCCAGGAGGAAGGAGAATAACCAGGAATTGGCAATTTCTTGGAAATTATCTCAGCACCAGGAGAGAGAGAGAGAGAGAGTGTGTGTGTGTGTGTGTGTGGTGGCGGGGGTGTGGAGGGAGAGCACTCCTGTGGCACATAGAAATGATGATTGGGTTTCTATTCATTCTGACAGATTTTGGAGTGAAGGGCACCGTTAAAGTAAAGCACAAAGAGCAATTCCTTGGGCGACCAGGCACCACCTAGGGAAGAAAGGTGGGGATCCTGGTCCCTAGGCTGGCAGCAGCTGAGACCTGGTAGGTTCCTCAGCCCACCAGGTGATGGCCAAGTGAGACAGGCCTCAGGGGCCCCTCTCCAAAGAAAACAGTCATTTTTTTTCCTGCCTGTCTCTTCCAGTGTTTGAAAGCTCCCCCCAGAAACTGAACTGGGTGAAAGGAGCAAGAGTGGGAATGAAGAACGTGCTCTGATACTTCAGTCTGAGAGTATTTCTTGCCTGGAAAGAGAGACATCTCTCCTAGATGTGTGGGGGTCTTCACCCTTTCAGGAATAAGACAGGTGTATTTACAGAGCACCTCCCCACCTTGGGCTGGGTGCCAGGGTCACTGTCTACTCCCCCTGATTTGACCTCCCATAAACATTCTATTTTCAGGTCCATGCAGAGACCTTGACTGAGGTGGTGAATAAAGGTGGGTAGCCTTTCTCACAGTTCTGCCTTTAGGACAAAGAATGGAAAGCCTCCCGTGACTATATTCGCTAACTCTCAGCCCAGGCCAGATCACCCACCAGCCAGTGGATGGGACCTCATCTGTGCCCAAACTAGGTGCAGCTCGGTGCCCCCCTGTGGTATTTCCAGCTCGCCAGCCTCCTCCTGCCCCCAGCGCCCAGACCTTGTGGCGCAGTTTCCAGGACAAAGCAAGGTTATGTCTCCATAACACCAAACATTCCCAGGTGTGGCAGGCAAGCCATTGATTTATAAGAGAGGAGGAGAGAGGAAGAGAAAATCAGAAAAGCCACTTTCTTGGTAAAGAGACATCAACTTTCTCACCATTGCTGTTCCATAACACAAGGAGACCTGGCCCATGCTCAGAGGGGAAAGACCCCTGGGTGTTCATGGAAAACCTTTAAGCACGGTGAGACCTAATGTTAGCAGATGGGGGGATGAAAGGGAGAAACTGCCCCATGGAGTATGCCTTGAACAGGCCTTGTATACAGCATCCCCCTCTTGCCTAGGGACTTGAAGGGCCAGGCTTCCTGTCATTGCCTCACGCAAACATAGCCCAGGAAGCCACTACACTGATAGCACTGATCACCTCCAGACAAATCTGCCTGCACCTACACAGTCACATAGACTTGGACAAAACCCCATCCTCGCTAAGGAAGACCTAACAACTTGTATCTTCTCACCCCCATTCTTGTCCACCGTCTTTATCAAAAAGCCAGGAAAGCTGCTTCTTCAGACACTTTCTGAGCTGGCTATATTTTGAAGGACAAAAAAAATATATATATATTACTCTTTTGAGAGTATTGTGTCTGCAAGGTGGGCTCACATTATTTTCGATGTTCAGTTTATGACTGGAGTTCAAATAGACTGCTTGTTTTAGAAGAGTTTTTAACTTTGATTTTTCTTTTTTGTCCAACTGTGTGCATTTGTTTGGTTTTTAACTCACCACATGAATATGACTATAGATTTTTTTTTTCCCTAGTGGACCATTGTCAGATTCACAGTTGCCTTTAAAAATTATTTGTTGGCCAGGCACGGTGGCTCACGCCTGTAATCCCAACACTTTAGGAGGCTGAAGCGGGTGGATCACCTGAGGTCAGAAGTTTGAGACCACCCTGGCCAACAGAGTAGAAACTCTGTCTCTACTAAAAATACAAAAAGTAGCCAGGCATGGTGTCACATGCCTGTAATCCCAGCTACTCAGGAGGCTGAGGCAGGAGAATCGCTTGAACCTGGAAGGTGGAAGTTGTAGTGAACCGAGATCACGCCACTACATTCCAGCCTGGGTGACAGAGCGAGACTCCATGTCAGGAAAAAAAAAAAGAAAAAAGAAAAAGAAAATGTGTTGAGGTATAACATACATAAGGCAAAATGTACATAGCTTAAGCATTAACTCAATGACTCTGTATATGTGTATACATCCTCATAGGTTCCAGACCAAGACATGGAACATTTCCTGCTCTCCCTGGAGGTCTCCCTTGTGCCAGCCCCTCACCAGGCAGTAATTCCCCAGAGATAGCGCCTCTTCCCAACCCTGTACCCTAGATCATTGTTGCCTGTCCTTGAGCCTCAGATAAAGGGAGGCTGCTTTTGCCCATCTTTGTTTTTGTGATGTCTGTCTGCTGCGGGGTACGTAGCTGTGATTTGTTCTTTTTCACGCTGTGAAGGTGTAGGTTGTTTTTACCTAATGCTTCAGTTCCCTTCCAAGTTTAGTATAAGCCAAGAATAATCAAACCACTGCACATGGATCAGAGACAGATGACCTCCCAGATTAGCTAGTTTTATAAGGAACTTCAGTTGAAATTGAAACAATCATCAGCTGCTTCTCAAATCAGCTACACTACATAAGGAGGAGCCCAAGGGAAACTGCAGGACAACAGGTCCACTGGGAAACTTCAGGGGGCCCAAGCTGTCAAAGACAAGCACAGAAGAATTCCTGCAATGTACATTAGACTTTGAGGAAACTTTTAATGGCAAAAATCAGTACAACCCATTTCTTTTTTCTTCTAAATCAGAGGAAAGTAGAATAGGTTCATCAGGAAAGATTCACACCCGGCCATGACAAACTCATGGAGGATCCTGTCAATCAAATTCCTTTCTGCTGGGCAGAAAAAGTTCGTGGGAGCTTCTTAGTAATGTGCATTCCCAACCCTATCCTGAGGACGTGGGACTCAGGAAGCTCAACAATCTGCACTATTTACAAGGTCCCAAGTATCTTTTCATATTAAGGTGTGTGAGACCTGCTGTTTCAGAGAAAGGGACAGCTTGGCATATATTTTTTGGTAAACCCTGTAGGGAAAGTCTAAAAAGCAAAAATATACCACCCAGCTCCTGTTTGTCGATATTTTTAATTGACTTGTTTGGGGTGTTTGGGAGAAATAAAGACAGAGTATGCGAACACACCCTGTAGCTATGTCTATATGTATTTCCTTTTTCACACGAGTACTATGTTTCTTAAAGACTCCTGTAAGAAATAATTCAGAACCCCATAAATAATAAAGGGATTAAAGTTTTTAATCCACAGAGGACAACATTAAGTATTCACAATTTGAGGAATTTGTTCATTCTATCAGGATCATTCAGAAAGAAAACATATACATGCCACTAATTTAATTTTGCCCTTGTAAGCTTGGGCAGACAAGGTGCTGAGTGTGGCAGAGGAGCCTGGGGAGAGCCCTGAAGGGTTATTTTTGTGAACATAAAATTATTAGGCTTAGAAATCCCATGTTTTTAATCAAGACAATAGATCTAAAAAATGTTTTAGCATTTTTAAATTTCAAAACTTCATCCTAGTAGACCATGATATACAGTATATCTTAAGTGAAAAAGAAAAGCTACAGTAAGAATTGTATAATCCCATTTTTGTAAAGTTAAGCAAAATCATCTCTCTCACTCAATCTCTGATTACTTTGGGATGTGGGATTACAAGATTTGGGTTGGGGGTCAGTGAATGAAGAGGGACTTTCACTTTTTATTTTATACGCTTCTATAGCTTTAAAACTATTTTTCTTCCATCAGTATGTCCAATTTTTTTAATTAAAAAAATAAAGAAAAAAGAATCTGTTCATGTGTAAGCAGTTAAGACAAGTTGACTTAAATGAAAGAAATTGACATGGTTTGACTTTGGCAGGGTTGAGCATGAGGCTAGGCTGGGCCTCCAGGCCTGCCTTCCAAGGAGCCACTCCTCCCAGCCTTGGCTGGCAGCTCTATGCCCGAGGCTCATTCAGAGGAACCCAGAGAGGGCAGGGGGAGGGCTGCCCACCGAGGTGGTCTGCTGTGGTTGGCTGGAGCAAGAAGCTGGAATTCTGATTCTAATTTGGCCACAGATCTAAAGTGTAGTCCATTCCTCCCCTGTGCCTCAGTTTCCTCAATGGTAAAAGATGATGCCAACCCTTCCACAGAAGGGTGCTTTGTGGCAATGTAGCATTTTGAAAATATAGAACATTCAGAGGAAAGAAATGCCAATGTTAGTTGGCTCTTTATACTTTAGACAGCCCTGTGTTATTCTGATGGGGATAATCACAGCAAACCCCTCTTGCCCAAGGCCTCAAATCTGACTGCAGAATCCACTGCAAGCCCAGCTCAGCTGTCCAGTGCAAAAACTTGAGTGGTAAATACACGACTCATCACCAAGCCGTCATCCCCAGAGAGACCTGAGGCTAATGGGATGGTCTCACATTATACAGTGCTGTGTCCATCTCCTTATCTCAGTTCATCGCCCAGGTTTCCAGCCCCAGAATTGCAGAATGACTGGGTCCAGACGCTCTTCCTGGGATCGCTGTGGCGGTGCGCCCCCTGGTGGCAGCGGTAAATCTCCTCCTGGGGGATTTCTGTGTGCCTGAGAGGAGGTATTTCCTACCTGCCCTTGACTGGTTCAGCTTAATCTTTGACTTCACAGCCTCATTTCTTTCCACATTTCCACTCAGGTAACATGTGACATTAAGATGACTGGTGTGTCGCATGCAGCTCTTCCTGTCTCCCGAGTTTGTTTCACTGGCAAGAGTTTCTCAAATTAAAGAGTTCCTTTAGGTACTTAAATATTTCACTTTTAAAAAATTAAGTCCCTTTCTTTGAAAGTTTATGCCAGAAATAGACAGGACTCATGCATAGCATTTTCTTTCTGGTCATTTAAATTCTTGGTACTCCAAATGTTTTCCCTGGACCAGCAGGCTCTAGGAGTTGGTGGCATGACCTGGGAGTTGGTTAGAAAGGTAGACTACTAGGACCACTGCGTTAGAACTTGCATTTTAACAAAATCCACAGATTGAAAAGCATAGATTTGGTTGATATTTCCTCATAAATGAGATGACTAGGAATTCATAACTACCCGTATTTACAGCTAACTATATGTTACAGCACTCAAGATTACACATACCTTTTCATTTTTTCAACTTTCCATGTTTCATTTGCTTTTAAACACCTCTTAAATATGGAAAACCACCAGAACCAAATTCCCAACGTTTAAGCATTTAAAGTAATCTACAAGCAATAGCTTCTAAAGTCTCCAAGGAATAAGAATTCCAGCTACAGCATTAGTAATTCCAGCTTACATCATTTAGCTGTGAATAGCAAGACACCCTATTCCATATAAAATAGAAAAGAAAAATTTCAAAGTTAAATCCCACATCATTGTAAACTATGTTAGTTCAACAACGCCAGTGCATATAATGCATTTTAAACACAAAACAGGGTTTAAAACTTAAACTCTGATGAAAAAGTATCATGAGAATTTGAGAACACCTTGGTGAAATCATTTTTAATTTTTCAGAGTGTTCCTACCCGTAGTCAGCATTAGTCATGTTCTCATTAAAATACCAAGTCCAAAAATATCAAGTTTTTGAACAAGATGACAAAAATTATTAAAGGAATAAAAATTAGTCCTTTAAGATGCTAAAAGCTGGGTACAACAATTTTTTTTTTTTTTTTGATGTGGAGCCTCACTCTGTTTCCCAGGCTGGAGTGCAGTGGCACAATCTTGGCTCACTGCAACCTCTGCCTCCCAGGTTCAAGCCATTCTCCTGCCTCAGTCTCCCAAGTAGCTGAGACTAAGGATGCATGCCACCATGTCTGTCTAATTTTTGTATTTTTAGTAGAGATGCAGTTTCACTATGTTGGTCAGGCTGGCCTGGAACTCCCAATCTCAAGTGATCCTCCCACCTTGGGTACAACAATTTTTGTTTAACTTTTTTTTTTGAGCTAATTTGGGCCTTACAGAAGTCATAAAAATAGTACAGAGAATCCCAAGGGGCCCTTCATGGATCTCATCCTAATGTTATCACTTTATGTATGTATGGTAAAATAATGAGAGCTACAAATTAACATAGCAACAATACTACTAACTAAACTACAGACCTTATTCAAGTTTCATAATTTTTTCCCCAGTCTTTCCTTAATGACTTTGACACTTTTGAGTATGGATGATTTATTTCACAAATGCCCCTCAATTTACTTTTGACTAATATGTTCTCATTATCTGGATGAGGTTATGCATCATAGCAATGGAATTATGCCATGTCCTCCTCATTGCCTCATACCATGGGATTTCTGACGTCAATATGTCTTATTACTCGTGTTAACCTTGATAACATGGAGTTAATATTTTGGGAAAGGTAGTTTGAAGCTATGCAAATTTTGTCTTCAAAATTTCACCCACTAATTTTAACATCCATTGATGAATCTTATCTGCAACAATGATTACCACAGTATTCAGCTGTCGTGTAAACAGTTATTTGCCATTTTTTCTGAAGCATTGAATGACAACTAGAAAAGAGAGCTGTGCTCAAGCAATGAACAACAAGGAATGGCTAGAGGAAAACAGAAGGGCCCTTCTACAAGTTGTATTTCCTTTTTTTGTTCTTTGCAGAGACAGGATCTTGCTAGGCTGATCTTGCCCTCCTGATCTCAAGCAGTACTCCTGCCTCATCCTCCCAAAGTTCTGGGATTATAAGCATGAGCCACCATGCCTGGCCCAGGTTGTATTAATAGCAACAACAGCAAACCCTAAGGAAGAGGAAGAATATGATTTTCAGACTTGTCGTGTTATGTTATTGGAAATGTTCAGTTGTCAATGAAAAAATTTTTAGACATGTAAAGAAATAAGAAAGTATGACCCATAACAACAACCACTACCAGAAGTTAACATCCATTGTCTCTGAGGAAGCCCAGATATTGGACATACTAGACAAATACTTTACTTTTTTTTATTTCAGTAGGTTTTTGGGGAACAGGTAGTGTTTGGTTACATGAATAAGTTTTTTTTTTTTTTTTTTTTTGAGACGAAGTCTCGCTCTGTCCCCCCGGCTGGAGTGCAGTGGCGCGATCTTGGCTCACTGCAAGCTCTGCCTCCCGGGTTCACGCGATTCTTCTGCCTCAGCCTCCCGAGTAGCTGGGACTACAGGTGCCCGCCACCTCACCTGCCTAATTTTTTGTATTTTTAGTAGAGACAGGGTTTCACCGTGGTCTCGATCTCCTGACCTTGTGATCGGCCCACCTTGGCCTCCCAAAGTGCTAGGATTACAGGCGTGAGCCACCGCGCCCAGCCCATAAGTTCTTAATTGGTATTTTCTGGGATTTTGGTGGACCCATCATCACCTGAGCAGTGTACACTGTACCCAATGTGTAGTCTAGACAAAGATTTTAAGTCAACTATTTTAAATATGTTTGAATAATTAAGGAAACCATGTCCTTAAAAGTCTTACAAAATAGAAACTTTCAATGAAGAGATAGAAACTGTTTTTAAAAATAAGGCAAATAGAAATTCTGAAGTTGATGAGTGCAATAACTGAAATAAAAAATTCACTGGAGGTTTTCAGCAGCAGATCTGAGCAAGCAGAAGAAAGCATCAGCAAACTTGAAGACACATCAATGGAGACTGTGTAGTTTGAAAAAGAAAAAGAAAAGAGAATGAATAAAAATGAATAAAGCCTCATACCTGTGATGCAACATATGCATCATAGGAGTCCCAAATGGAGAACAAAGAAATAGCTTGGAAGAATATTTAAAGAAGGAAAGCCCCAAAACGTTCCAACTTCGATTAAAACGTTATGCACCCAAGAAGTCCAAGAAGTCCAGTAAACTTCAAGTAATATAATGCGATCCACATCTAGACACATTTAAATCAAAGTGTTGAAATACAGAGAGAATATTGAAAGCAGCAAGAAATAAGATATTCTTTATATACAATGGAGGCTTAATAGTGTTAACAACTGACTTCTCATCACAAACCATGAAATTCAGAAGGCAGCGAAATGACATATTCACAGTGCTTAAAGAAAAGAACTGTCAACCAAGAATTCTACACCAGTAAAGCTATTCTTCAAAATTAAAGAAGAGGTTAGACATTTCCATATTTTTTTAAAGCAGAACTAGCAGACTTGTCAACAGATGAAGAGATAAACCTGTCTTGTCAACACAAAGACACACACACAGGAATATCATTCAGCATTAAAAAGAGAGCTCCTACTATTTGCCACAATGTAGATGAACCCAGAGGACGTTTGGCTAAGTGAAATTAGCCAAACACAGAAAGAAACATATTGCATGAACTCTCTTAAAAATTTTAAATATGGCCGGGCGCGGTGGCTCAAGCCTGTAATCCCAGCACTTTGGGAGGCCGAGACGGGCGGATCACGAGGTCAGGAGATCCAGACCATCCTGGCTAACCCGGTGAAACCCTGTCTCTACTAAAAAATACAAAAAACTAGCCGGGTGAGGTGGTGGACGCCTGTAGTCCCAGCTACTCGGGAGGCTGAGGCGGGAGAATGGCGTAAACCTGGGAGGCGGAGCTTGCAGTGAGCGGAGATCCAGCCACTGCACTCCAGCCTGGGTGACAGAGCAAGACACCGTCTCAAAAAAAAAAAAAAAAAAATTTAAATATACAGAGATAGGGAGTTAAACAATGGTTTACTGGTCAGAGGGAAGGAAATGAGAAGGTATAGGTCAAAGGATACAAAGTAGCAGATATGTGGGATAAATGAGTCTAGATCTAATGTCCAACATGAGGACTATGGTTAATAAAATTGCATTGTATTTGGGATTTTTGTTAAATAAGTAGATATTTACCCACTCTTGTTACAATAAAAAGTAACTATATGAGTTGATATATAGGTTAATTTGCTTCACTATAGTAAGCTTTCTACTATTTATATGTAACCCATACATCATATTGTAAACCTCAAATATAAACAATAAAATCCATTTTTTAAGTAAAGATATACTGAAGGGAGTCCTTCAACCTGAAATGAATGGACACTAGAGAGCAACTCAAATCTACATGAAGAAATAACACTGGTAAAGGTAACTACATGGATAAATATAAAAACAATGTAACTATCTTTTTATTTGCAACTTTTTATACTATCTAATTTTAAAGACTATTGGATGAAGCTATAATTACAAATCTGTGTTGATGGGTATACTATGTATAAAGATGTAATCTTGATGACAGTAACAGCATAAAAGAGGGGAAGGAAATGGAGTTATATCAGAGTAAAATTTGTATACACTCTTATTATTAAGGTGGTGTTAGTTGGAAATACAGTGTTAAGATGTTCTTTGTGATCCCCAGTTTAAAGTAAGTTTAAACACTAATAAAATAAATGACAATAGAAATAAAATGATATGCTATGAAAATTTCTACTTAACACAAAATAAACTAACAATGGAAAAATAGAGGACCAAAAATGACATAGAGCATATAGAAAACAAATAACAAATGGCAAGTATAAATCCTACCTTACCAATACTTACATTATGTGGGAATTGATTTAAAACTTCAAGCCAAATGCAGAGATTTGCACAATGGATAGGCAAAAATGTAAGATTCAAGTATATATGATCTACAAGGGCCACACTTTAGGTTAAAAGACATAAATAAGCAGAGAGTGAAAAGATGGGAAACAATGAACCGCACAAACAGTAACCAAGAGTGACCTGAGTGGGTTAAAAATATCAATCAAACAGACTTTAAGAGTTATTACTGAAGACAAATGACATTTTATAATGATAAAAGTGTCAATCCATCAAGAAAATATAATTATTCCAAACATATATGTGCCTAACAACAAAGATTCAAAATACATGATGCAAAAACTAATGTGATTGAATGGAGAAATGGTCAAAAACAATAGTTGGAGACCCCTATAGGCTACTTTCAATAACAGATAGAATAACTAGGATGAAGATCAACAAGGAAATAAATTACTTTAATACTTTAACAACACTATAAACAAACTCTACCTAATAGACATCTAAAGAGCAGTCTTCCCAAGAATGGCAGAAAAAATATATTCTTCAAAAGTGTACATGAAACATTCCACAGGTCAGACCATATATTAGACATCCCCCAGAAAAACAAAAAACAAAAAAAAGGATTGAAATAATGCTAAATACATTCTCCAACCAGAATAGACTGACACTAGGAATCAATATCAGAAGGAAAATGAGGGAAATTCACAAATCCATGAAAATTAAACACAGATAAATAAATGGACCAAAGATGAAATCAGAAAAAAATTTTAAAAAATATTTTGAGACTAAAATACAAACAAATGCAACAAACCAAAATGTATGAGATGTAACTTAAACAGTGCTCAGACACAAACATACTCTAAGATCGATTACATGGCTGGTCATAAAGCAAGTCTCTACAAATTAAAAAAAAAAAATTGTAATTATACCAGCTCAGACTACAGTGGAACAGAATTAGAAATCAATATCAAGAGGAACTCTCAAAACCATACAAATACATGGAAACTAAACAAATTGCTTCTGAATGACTTTTGGATAAACAAAAATATAAGACAGAAAATTATTTGAAACAAATTTAAATACAGGCAAAATGTACCAAAACCTCTGAGATGCAGCAAAAACAGTGTTGGAAGAAAAGTTTATAGCATATAGCGATAAACACCTATATCAAGAAGATATAAAGATCTCAAATTAACAACCTAATGTTGCATTTAAGGAACTAAAAAAAACAAGAACTGAATCCAAACTTAGCAGAAGAAAATAAATTACTAAAATAACAGCAGAGCTAAACAAAACTGAGCCCCCCAAAACTTACAAAGGATCAGCAAAATGAAAAATTGTTTTTTGAAAGATAAACAAGATTGACAGACCACTAGCTAGACAGATTAAAAAAAAATCTAAATAAGCACAATCAGAAATGACAAAGGTGATGTTACTATCAATCCCACAGAAATACAAAAGATCCTCAGTGACAAAAAAATCCTGCAACCATCTCTATGCACATAAACTGGAAAATTTAGAGAAAATGGACAAATTCCTGGAAACACAAAACCTCCCAAGATTGAACCAGAAGGAAATTGAAATCCTGAAAATACCAACAATAAACTATGAAATTGAATCACCAATATAAAAACTTACCAACCAAAAAAAGCCCTTGAACAGATGGATTCACAGCTGAATTCTACCAGACATACAAAGAAGAGATGGTACCAATCCTGCTGAAACTATTCTGAAAAATAGAGAAGAGATTCCTTCTTGACTCATTCTACAAAACCAGTATCATCCTGATATCAAAATCTAGCAAATACAACAACAAAATAAAACTATAAGCCAATATCCCCAATTAACATAGATGCAAAAATCCTCATCAAAATACTAGCAAGGCAAATCCAGTAGTACTTCAAAAATATAACCCATTATTATCAATCAGGTTTTATTAATAGGATGCAAGGATGGCTCAACATACACAAATCAATAAATTGATTAACCATATAAACAGAATTAAAAACAAAAAAAAAATCATCTCAATAGACACAGAAAAAGCACTCAATAAAATCCCAAATCCCCACATGTTAAAAACTCTTAACAAACTGGGCATCAAAGGAACACAATTCAAAATAACAAGAGCCATCTATGACAAATCCACAGCCAACATTATACTGAATGAGCAAAAGATGGAAACATTGCCCTAATAACTGGAACAAGACAAAGATGTTTACTTTCATCACTCCTATTCAACATAGTACTGGGAGCTTTAGCCAGAGCAATCAGACAAGAGAAAAAAATAAAAGTTTGTCAAATAGGAAAAAGGAAGTCAGATTATCACTCTTGACTGACAATATGATTCTATATCTAGAAAACCTTAAACATTTCACCAAATAACTCCTAGTGCTGACAAACAACTTTGGTAAAGTATCAGAGTATACAATCAAGGTACAAAAATTAGTAGCATTTCTGTACACCAATAATGTTCAAGCTGAGAACCAAGTCAAGAATACAATCCCATTTACAATAACCACAAAATAAACTAAAATACCTGAGAATACATCTAACCTAGCATATGAAAGATCTCTGCAAAGAGAACTACAAAACACTGCTGAAAGAAATTACAAACAAATGGAAAAATATTCCATGCTCATAAATTGAAAGAAGCAATATCATCAAAATGTCCATGCTGCCCAACATGATCTGCAGATTTAGGGCAATTCCTATCAAATTATCAACATAATTTTTCACATAATTAGAAATAACTATTCTAAAATTCATATGGAACCAAAAAAGAGCCCAAATAGCCAAAGCAATCCTAAGAAAAAGAACAAAAACAGAAGCCAGATTACATTACCTGACTTCAAACTATACTACAAAGCCACAGTAACCAAAACAGCATGGTACTGGTAGAAAAATAGAACCCAAATATAAAGCTGTGCACCTACAACCAACTAATCTTTGACAGAGTTGACAAAAAGAAACTATAGGAAAAGGACACCTTATTGAATAAATGGTGCTAGGAAAACTGGCTAGCTATATGCAGAAGAGTGAAACTCCACCTCTATCTTTTACCACAAACAAAAACCTACGAAATAGTCTTCTGGACATTGACCTAGACAAAGAATTAAGAATTACGTCTTCAAAAGCAATTGCAACAAAAACAAAAAGTGAAAACTGGTACCTAATTAAACTAAAGGCCTACTGCACAGCAAAAGAAACTATCAACAGAGTAAACAGACAACCTACAGAATGGGAGAAAATACTTGCAAACTATGCATTCAACAAGGTACGAATATCCTGAATTTATAAGAAGCTTAAACAATTCAACAAGAAAAAAAAACAAGCAGCCTCATTAAAAACTGTGCAAAGGACATAAATATACACTTCTCAAAAAAACACATACAAGTGGCCAACAAACATTTAAAAAAGCGTTCAGTATCACTAAACATCAGAGAAATGCAAATCAAAATCATAATGAGATACCATCTCACACTAATCAGAATGACTGTTTTTAAAATGTCAAGACCAGGCGTGGTGGCTCACACCTGTAATCCCAACACTTTGGGAGGCCAAGGTGGGTGGATCATGACGTCAGACAATTGAGACCATCCTGGCCAACATGGTAAAACTCCGTCTCTACTGAAAATACAAAAATTAGCGGAGTGTGGTGGTAGGCACTGGTAGTCCAAGCTACTCAGGAGGCTGAGGCAGGATAATTGCTTGAACCAGAAGACAGAGGTTGCAGGGAGCTGAGATCATGCCACTGCACTCCAGCCTGGGTGACAGAGCGAGACTCCATCTCAAAAAAGAGAAAAAGAAAAAGAAAATGTCACAGACATTGGCAAGGTTGCAGAGAAAAGGAAATGCCTACATATCGTTGGTGGAATTGTAAATTAGTTCAGCCACTATGGAAAGCAGTTTGAAGATTTCTCAAAGAACTATAAATAGAATTAATATTCTATCCAGCAGTTCCATTACTCAGTATATACCCAAAGGATAATAAATCATTCTATCAAAAAGATACCTATACTTCCATGTTTATTATAGTGCTATATAATAGCAAAGACATGGAATCAACCTAGGTGCACATCAAGAGTGGATTGGATAAAGAAAATGAAGTACATATACAGCATGGAATACTATGCAGCCATAAAAAGACACCAAAATCCTGTCTTTTGCAGCAACATGAATAACACTGGAGGCCATTATCCTAAGTGAATTAATGTAGAAATGGAAAACCAAACACTGCATATTCTGACTTACAAGTGGGAGCTAAACATTGGGTGCGCATGGACATAAGAATAGGAAGAACAGACACTCCAAATAGACAGTCCTTTGGGGTACTCCAAAAGGGGGACAGATGGAGGTGAGCAAGAGTTGAAAAACTACCAGTTGAGTACTATGTTCACTACCAGGGTGACAGTTTCGATTGAAACCCAAACCTCAGCATCACACAGTATATCCATGTAACAAACCTGTACATGTACCCCTTGAATCTAAAATTTTTTAAAAAATTTAAACCAGATTACATGTTTAGAAGAAAACCATCCCAAAGTCAGTAATCTTGCCAGGAATCAAAGTGCCTAAGAGTAAGACTTCAGAGTCAGAATGTCTGGGTACAGATCCAGGTACTGCTGCTTACTAACTTTGTGACTTTGGCCAAATGACTTAATCTCTATGTACTCAAGAATCTCCACTTGTAAAATGTAACTAAAAGCTTTGTACATCTTATAGGGTGGTTATGAACATTAAGTGGGATAACACAAGTAGAGTGCTTGGCAAGATACCTAGCAAATAATTCTAAGTACTCAGTAAACGTTAGCTGTGATTATAATACTGATTTACTGTCTCAGGGTTCGAGAACCTATGAAAAAAAGGGGAGCTTCAAAAAAATTTCAAAAGATGCTTCTAAAGACAATATACTAGAAAGAAGGTCCTTTAAAAAACACATTGCATTCCTAGAATTCACATGACCACCACCTACAGATTTGACCCTAAATCTTAGACAAAGGAGTCAGACGCATCTTTGTGATGCGTAATATTTGTAATATTTACAAATAATGTAAATTTGTAATATTTACAAATTGTCAATATTTGAACACACTATCCATTAGAAACATGCTATCATTTTCTTTTTAAAGTTTCATTATAGAATCAAATAAATGAAAAGTAAAGCAATGAGACACAATGTTTTTACCAAGTTATTAAAACTAAAAAAAAAAAAGGTTATTCTAAATGGTGGCAAGAGTATAGTGAGAAAATTGATATGAGTGTGAAGCAGTACAATCTTTCAGGAAAGTTGTATATTCAGAACGTAAAAATAACTGCACTCTTTGTGACTCAGTCATTCATAAAGCCTAAGGAAATATATAGGGGAAAAAATGACACAGGTTTATTTTTTTTAATGCTCACTACTATAGTATTATTTACTGCAGAGGCAGAAAACAATCTAAATGCCTAAAAGTAAGAGAATGATTACATAAATTAAGGACTATCTGTTAGGAACTGAATGTTTGTGTTCCTCCCAAATTCTTATGTTGAAATCTTAATTTCCAATTCACAGTATTAGGAAGTAGAGTCTTTGAGATCTTGAGGATGGAGCCCTCATGAATGGGATTAGAACCCTTGTAAAAAAAATCCCAGAGAGCTCTCACCTCCTCTTTCTGCTATGTGAGGATACAAAAAGAAGTGTTTCCATCGTAATTAAAACAAAAAAAAAAAGAAAAGAAAACAGCAGTCTGCAACCTAGAAGAGGTCCTCACCAGAGCACAACCATGCATTGCACCCTGATCTTGGATGTTTAGCCTCCAGAACTGTAGAAATACATTTCTGTTCAAATAAATAAATAAATAAAATCCCATGTGACTTGCCTTCACAGAAAGCTACAAAGCCTTTCCCAACTAGTTAATGCAGCTATGAAACTGAACCCACATTCTGCTGTGTATAGAAGTAAACTTCAGGCACTTTCCCCCACAGAACTAAAAAAAAAAAAAAAGAAGAAAAGAAAAGAAAAGAAAGAAAGAAAGGTAGTGCTTTGAGAAAAATGACAAAATAAATACTTATTTTTTAAAAAATCAAATAAACAACCTAATCTTCCACTTTAGTAAGCTACAAAAAGAAGAGCAAAATACACCAAAAGCTAGCACAGTGGGGGAAGAATAAAGATTGGAGTAAAAATAGTCATATAGAGAATAGGGGAAAGAAATCAATGAGACCAAAAGTTGAGTCTTTGAAAAGATCAACAAAACTAACAAATCTTTAGTGAGACTGACCCAGAAAATAAGACGGAAGACTCAAATTAGAAATTTTAGTAATTCAAAAATAAGAATTATAAGAATATTATAAAAATTATTAGGCCGGGCGCGGTGGCTCAAGCCTGTAATCCCAGCACTTTGGGAGGCCGA
>NW_012112808.1:5738689-5741768 GCF_000951035.1 Colobus angolensis palliatus | reverse complement strand
AAAAAAAAAAAAAAAAATTATTTACAAAAAATTAGATAACCTAGATGAAATGGACAAATTCATGAAATGCACAAATTACCAAAACTGACTCAAGAAGAAAGATCATATCTGAACATACCTATAACAGGAGATTAAATTAGTAACCAAAAAACTTCTCATAAAGAAAATCTCAGGACTAGATGGCTTATCCAATGAGTTATGTCAAATGTTTATGGAAGAATTAACACCAATCCTTCATAGACTCTTCTAAAATTAGAAGAGAAGGGAATACTTTCCTACTCATTCTGTAAGACCAGCATTTTTTTCTGATTCCAAAACCGATAACATCACAAGAAAAGAAAACTATAAACTGACATTCCTTTAAATGTAGATAAAATGTCCTCAACAAAATATTTACAAACTGAATCCAGCAACACATAAAAATAGTTTTTAACACCATGAGCAAGTGGAAATTATCACAGGTGTGCAAGGTTAGTTCAACATACAAAAATCAGCCAATGAAACTGCATATCAATAGAGTAAAGGGCAAAAAACACATGATCACCTTTAAGTGGGGCCAAAAAAAGCAGTTGACTAAATTCAACATCCTACATGATAAAAATACTCAACAGAGGTATAAATAGAAGAAAATATTCTCAATGAAAATAAAATTAAGAAAGTCATTCCAGTTACAATACTATCAAAAAGAATAAAACATTTACGAATACATTTAACAAAAAATGTACTGAAATCAAACATCATTGAAAGAAACTAAAGGAAACCTAAAAAGTGAAAAGACATCCTGTATTTATGGATTGGAATTAAGATACAATATTCTTTAAATGCATTTACAGTTTAAATGTAATACTGATAAAATTCTAGGTGCCCTTTTGCATATACTAACAAGCTGATCTTCAAATTCATGTAGAAATGAACTTCCAGTTTGTGATCCAGCATATAAAGAGCTTGGAAGTCATTGCTCTGTCTTAGCAAGTAAAAACCTGAACCAATAGATAAATCAACAACTCTTCTTAGATCCATTAGAGCTAGGCAAACTACTGTGCTTAAAATTAGGGAAACAGGCAAATATAGAAAATCACAACTTATCAGAGTGGAAACCCCTGAGCAGACATTTACAAGGGAATCAATACCAGGATAGGAAACGACAAGTTTCTGGAGCTGCTAGAGACTCAGAATGGACAAATCTGAGTGTTAATCACTTTTGGGACGGGGTAGTCATAGAAACCCACTCCACTACACTTTTGTAAATGCTCCTCTCAAATGCTCCACCAGATTCTCTTGGTGAATATCAGAGAAAAAAATCCCTTCATACTTCTAATAGGAGAGGGTGAAAAATAACCATTCTGAAATATGCCAGGGGACTGTTTTTAACAAGTCCTGCTTTCAAAGGAAACTATTTTACCAAAGCCTGAAATAATGGAGTTTTTGTAACAGACTAACTGATCTGACAGAAGAGAACTATCAAACTCAGGTTAACTGTAAATATTTGGTCCCAGCAAAGGTGCAGAGGGTGGGGAGAACTGTGATGCTCTGTGAAGTTCACAGGTCAGAGGGATAGGCTCACTACAGTGCTGAGATCTAATGATAAAACCGGAGATTCCTTTCCTCCCACTTCACACCTCATCATCACGTCACAGAAGGCCTGTTACTACAGTTCCACTTAACCAGTACATCAGGTCCAAGTATGTAAAAAGAGTTAGATGGCATACTAAAAGAAAAAAAAACAACAAAATTTGAAGAGACAGTGCAAGCACTGGACCCAGACGTAGATATGGTAGAGATATTGGGATTATCAGACAGTGAATTTAAAATGACTGTAATTAATATGGTAAGGCTTCCAACAATTTCTTGTGTTTGTCAGTTTTGTCAAAGATCAGATGGCTGTAGATGTGTGGTATAATTTCTGAGGGCTCTGTTCTGTTCCATTGGTCTATATCTCTGTTTTGGTACCAGTACCATGCTGTTTTGGTTACTGTAGCCTTGTAGTATAGTTTGAAGTCAGGTAGCGTGATGCCTCCAGCTTTGTTCTTTTGGCTTAGGATTGTCTTGGCAATGCGGGGTCTTTTTTGGTTCCATATGAACTTTAAAGCAGCTTTTTCCAATTCTGTGAAGAAAGTCATTGGTAGCTTAATGGGGATGGCATTGAATCTATAAATAACCTTGGGCAGTATGGCCATTTTCACGATATTGATTCTTCCTATCCATGAGCATGGAATGTTCTTCCATTTGTTTGTGTCCTCTTTTATTTCACTGGGCAGTGGTTTGTAGTTCTCCTCAAAGAGGTCCTTTACATCCCTTGTAAGTTGGATTCCTAGGTATTTTATTCTCCTTGAAGCAATTGTGAATGGAGTTCATTCATGATTTGGCTCTCTGTTTGTCTGTTACTGGTGTATAAGAATGCTTGTGATTTTTGCACATTGATTTTGTATCCTGAGACTTTGCTGAAGTTGCTTATCAGCTTAAGGAGATTTTGGGCAAAGACGATGGGGTTTTCTAAATATACAATCATGTCATCTGTAAACAGGGACAATTTGACTCTTCTTTTCCTAACTGAATACCCTTTATTTCTTTCTCTTGCCTGATTGCCCTATCCAGAACTTCCCACACTGTGTTGAATAGGAGTGGTGAGAGAGGGCATCCCTGTCTTGTGCCAGTTTTCAAAGGGAATGCTTCCAGTTTTTGCCCATTCAGTATGATATTGGCTGTCAGTTTGTCATAAATAGCTCTTATTATTTTGAGATACGTTCCATCAATACCGAATTTATTGAGAGTTTTTAGCATGAAGGGCTGTTGAATTTTGCCAAAGGCCTTTTCTGCATCTATTGAGATAAGCATATGGTTTTTGTCTTTGGTTCTGTTTATATGCTGGATTACATTTATTGATTCGCATATGTTGAACCAGCCTTGCCTCCCAGGGATGAAGCCAACTTGATCATGGTGGATAAACTTTTTGATGTGCTGCTGGATTCGGTTTGCCAGTATTTTGTTGAGGATTTTTGCATCGATGTTCATCAGGGATATTAGTCTAAAATTCTCTTTTTTTGTTGTGTCTCTGCCAGGCTTTGGTATCAGGATGATG
>NW_012112808.1:5732249-5733903 GCF_000951035.1 Colobus angolensis palliatus | reverse complement strand
TAGGATTGCAACTCCTGCTTTTTTTTGTTTTCCATTTGCTTGGTAGATCTTCCTCCATCTCTTTATTTGAGCCTATGTGTGTCTCTGCAAGTGAGATGGGTCTCCTGAATACAGCAAACTGATGGGTCTTGACTCTTTATCCAATTTGCCAGTCTGTGTCTTTTAATTGGACCATTTAGTCCATTTACATTTAAGGTTAATATTGTTATGTGTGAACCTGATCCTGTCATTGTGATATTAGCTGGTTATTTTCCTCGTTAGTTGATGCAGTTTCTTCCTAGCCTCGAAGGTCTTTACATTTTGGCATGTTTTTGCAATGGCTGGCACAGTTGTTCCTTTCCATGTTTAGTGCTTCCTTCAAGATCTCTTGTAGGGCAGACCTGGTGGTGACAAAATCTCTAAGCATTTGCTTGTCTGTAAAGGATTTTATTTCTCCTTCACTTATGAAACTTAATTTGGCTGGATATGAAATTCTGGGTTGAAAATTCTTTTCTTTAAGAATGTTGAATATTGGCCCCTACTCTCTTCTGGCTTGTAGCGTTTCTGCCGAGAGATCTGCTGTTAGTCTGATGAGTTTCCCTTTGTGGGTAACCCAACCTTTCTCTCTTGCTACCCGTAAGATTTTTTCCTTCATTTCAACTTTGGTGAATCTGACAACTATGTGTCTTGGAGTTGCTCTTCTCGAGGAGTATCTTTGTGGCATTCTCTATATTTCCTGAATTTGAATGTTCGCCTGCCTTACTAGGTTGGGGAAGTTCTCCTGGATGATATCCTGCAGAGTGTTTTCCAGCTTGGTTCCATTTTCCCCATCACTTTCAGGCACACCAATCAGATGTAGATTTGGTCTTTTCACATAATGCCATATTTCTTGGAGGTTTGTTCATTTCTTTTTACTCTTTTTTCTCTACATTTCTCTTCTCACTTCATTTCATTCATTTGATTTTCAATCATTGATACTCTTTCTTCCAGTTGATCGAGTTGGTTACTGAAGCTTGTGCATTTGTCACGTAGTTCTCGCGTCATGGTTTTCGTCTTTATCAGTTCTTTTATGGTCTTCTCTGCATTGATTATATTAGTTATCCATTCATCCATTCTTTTTTCAAGGTTTTTAGTTTATTTGCGCTGGGTACATAGTTCCTTCTTTAGCTCTGAGAAGTTTGATCGACTGAAGACTTCTTCTCTCAACTCGTCAAAGTATTCTCCATCCAGCTTTGTTCTGTTGCTGGCGATGTGCTGCATTCCTTTGGAGGGGAAGATGTGCTCTGATTTTTTGAATTTCCAACTTTTCTGCGCTGCTTTTTCCCCATCTTTGTGGTTTTATCTGCCTTTGGTCTTTGATGATGGTGACGTACTGGTGGGGTTTTTGGTGTGGATGTCCTTCCCATTTGTTGGTTTTCCTTCTAACAGTCAGGTCCCTCAGTTGCAGGTTTGTTGGAGTTTGCTTGAGGTCCACTCCAGACTCTGTTTGCCTGGATACCTGCAGCGGAGGCTGCAGAAGACAGAATATTGCTGAAGAGTGAGTGCTGCTGTCTGATTCTTGCTCTGGAAGCTTCGTCTCAGAGGTGTACCCAGCCACATGAGGTGTGAGGTGTCAGTCTGCACCTAGTGGGGGATGTCTCCCAGTTAGCCTACTCAGGGGTCAGGGACCCACTTG
>NW_012112808.1:5728531-5732154 GCF_000951035.1 Colobus angolensis palliatus | reverse complement strand
TTTTTTTTTTAGCTATGCCCTGTTCCCAGAGGTGGAGTCTACAGAGGCAGGCAGGCCTCCTTGAGCTGCGGTGGGTTCCACCCAATTAGAGCTTCCAGGAGGCTTTGTTTACCTATTTAAGCTTCAGCAATGGTGGGTGTCCCTCCTCCAGTCCCACTGCCGCCTTGCAGTTAGATCTCAGACTGCTGTGCTAGTGATGTGGGAGGCTCCGTGGGCATGGGACCCTCTGGGCCAGGTGTGGGATGTAATCTCCTGGTGTGTCGTTTGCTAAGACCCTTGGTAAAGTGCGGTGTTAGGGTGGGAGTTACCCGATTTTCCAGGTGTTGTGTGTCTCAGTTTCCCTTGGCTAGGAAAAGGAATTCCCTTCCCCCTTACACTTCCCAGGTGAGGCAATGCCTCACCCTGCTTCAGCTCTTGCTGGTCGGGTTGCACCCACTGACCAGCACTGACTGTCCAACATGCCCCTGTGAGATGAACCTGGTGCCTCAGTTGAAAATGCAGAAATCACCCGTCTTCTGTGTCACTCATGCTGGGAGCTGGAGGCTGGAGCTGTTCCTATTTGGCCATCTTTGGTGTCCCCCAGGGAATGCACTTTAAATATAAAGACAAATACAGGTTAAAAGTAATGTAGTTGGTAACTTCAACAACCCTCTATGAGAATGGACAGATATAGCAGGTAGAAATTCAGCAAGGGCACAGTTAAACTCAACAGTGCCATCAAACAATGGGGTATAATTGACATCTATATCAAATACTTCATTCAACAGCAAAAGAATACACATTAATTTCAAGTTCACATAAACATTCTCAAAACAAATCATATTCTTGGCCATAGAATATGTCCTAACAAATTCAAAAGAATGAAAATCATACAATGCCTGCTCTCAGACTGCAATAGATTTAAACTAGAATAAATAACAGAAAGATATGTGGAAAACCCCCAAATACTTGGAGATTAAATAACACACTTCCAAATACACACAAATCAAAGAAGATATCGCAAGAGAAATTTTACAATATTTTGAATTAAATAAAAACAAAACATCAAAATTTATGAGATATAGCAAAAGCAGTGCTAAGGGGAAAATTTATAACATTGAATGCATTTATTATAAAAGAAGAAAGATCTGAGATGAGTAGTGTGAGGTTCTTCCTTAGTAAACTGAAAAATAAGAGTAATTAATCCAAACCAAACAGAAGAAAGTAAATAATAAAAATTAATGTCAAAATTAATAAAATTAAAAATAGGAAATCTATAGAGAAGATCAGAAACTCAAACTTGGTCCTTTTAAAAGATGGGCAAAATTGATAAGACTCTAGCCTACCTAATTAAGAAAAAAGAGAAGACACAAATTATTAATATCAAATATTAAAGAGGGGACATCACTACAGATTCCATGGACAGTAAAAGAATACTAAATAAATAGTGTGAACAACTATATGCTTATGAATTAGACAACCTAGATAACATGGACCAATCTCTTTAAAGACACAGCTTATCACAATTCATACAGGAAAAGTAGATAATCTAAATATGCATATATATATATTGAAGAAATTGAATCAATTAGTAATAACCTTTCAACACACAAAGTACCAGACCTAGATGGGTTCATTGATTAATTCTACCAAATATTTAAGTAATAAATTATACCAAGTCTCTACAATTTCATTGGTACAGTAGAAGCAGAGAAATTACTTTCTAATACATTATATGAGGCAAACTGACAAACCACAGACACTGCGAGGAAAGAAAAATACAGGCCAATATCTCTCATGAACATGCATTCAAAAATTCTCAATAAAATATTAGCAGATTGAATACAACAATGTTTAAAAAAAAACTATATACCAAGACCAAGAGGAATTTATCACCACCTCAAGTGGGGGTATGCAAGGCTGATTCAACATTTGAAAATCAATTAATGTAAGCCATCACATTGACAGGCTAATGAAGAAAAATAACATGGTCATATAAACAGATACAGAAAAAGCATTTGACAAAATCGAACTTTTTTTATGATAAAAACCCTCAGCGAACTATGGATAGAGACCTTCAGGTTAATAAGGAGCATCTATAAGAAACCTACAACTAAAATCATACCTAATGGTGAGAAACTAAAATCTTTTTTTAAAAAAAAAATTAGGAACATGATAAAGATGTCCTTTCTCATCATTTCAGCCCCATACTTGAAATTAAAGCTAACGCAATATGAAAAAGAAATAAAAAGTATACTGATTGAAAAATAAGACATAAAACATTTTTTCAGTGATGATATAATGGTCTATGTAGAAAATTCAAAAAATTGATAAAAAAATAAACAAACACAAACTCCCAGAACTTATAGATAATTATGGCAAAGTTACAGGATATGAGATAAATATTCAAAAGCCAATTGCTTTCCTCTTTACCATCAATGAGCAATTGGAATTTGAAATTTAAAACACAATACTACTTACGTTAGTGTTAAAAAATAAAATACATAAAAACTCAACAAAATATGTATAACAACTTTATGAGGAAAACTACAAAACTTTGAAAAGGTCAAAGAAGTACTAAATAAATGGAGATATATTTCTTGTTTATGAATATAAAGACTCAACAGTTTCAAGATGTCACCTCTTCCCAACTTCATCTATATTTCAATGCAATACAAATCTAAATCCCAGAAAGTTTTTTGTGGATATAAATTATTTCTGTATTAGTCCATTTTCACGATGCTGATAAAGACATACCCAAGACTGGGAAATTCCAAAAGAAAGAGGTTTAATGGATTTATATTCCACATGGCTGGGGAGGCCTCACAATCATGGCAGAAGGCAAGGAGGAGCAAGTCATGTCTTACACGGATGACAGCAGACAAAGAGAGAGAGCTTGTGGAGGAAAACTTCCATTTTTAAAAGCACTAGATCTTGTGAGACTTATTCAATAATGAGAACAGCATGGGAAACACCTGCCCCCGTTTTTCAATTACCTCTCCAAGAATTCCTCCCACAATACTTGGGAATTGTGGGAGTTATGATTCAAGATGAGATTTGGGTCAGGACACAGCCAAACCATATCAAATTCTAAAATATTTTGGAGAGGCAAAAGACCCAGAATAACCAAAACATATTAAACGACAACAAAGTCTAGGAATCCAACTTACAAGGATAGGAAGAATCAATATCATGAAAATGGCCATAGTGCCCAACATAATTTATAGATTCAATGCCATCCCCATCAAGCTACCAATGACTTTCTTCAAAGAATTGGAAAAAACTACTTTAAAGTTCATATGGAAACAAAAAAGAGCCTGCATAGCCAAGACAATCCTAAGCAAAAAGAACAAAGCTGGAGGCATCACACTACCTGACTTCAAACTATACTACAAGGCTACAGTAACCAAAACAACATGGTACTGGTACCAGAGATATAGACCAATGGAACAGAACAGAGCCCTCAGAAATAATACCATACATCTACAACCATCTGATCTTTGACAAACCAGACAAAAACAAGAAATGGGGAAAGGATTCCCTATTTAATAAGTCATGCTGGGAAAACTGGCTAGCCATATGTAGAAACCTGAAACTGGATCCCTTCCTTCCTTACACCTTATACAAAAATTAATTCAAGATGG
>NW_012112808.1:5714366-5727829 GCF_000951035.1 Colobus angolensis palliatus | reverse complement strand
AACCAACCCAAATGTCCATCAGTGACAGACTGGATTAAGAAAATGTGGCACATATACACCATGAAATACTATGCAGCCATAAAAAAAGGATGAGTTCATGTCCTTTGTAGGGACATGGATGCAGCTGGAAACCATTATTCTGAGCAAACTATCACAAAGACAGAAAACCAAACACCGCATGTTCTCATTCATAGGTGGGAATTGAACAATGAGAACACTTGGACCCAGGATGGTGAACATCACACACCAGGGCCTGTCGTGGAGTGGGGGGAGTGGGGAGGGATAGCATTAGGAGATATACCTAATGTAAATGACGAGTTACTGGGTGCAGCACACCAACATGGCACATGTATACATATGTAACAAACCTGCAAGTTGTGCACATGTACCCTAGAACTTAAAGTATAATAAAAAAATATTAATAATAAAGAACAACAAGATCAGGGGATTGACAGTTTCTGACTTTAAAACAACATAAGCCTTGGCAAAGGATTTGCAAAAGAAAAGACAATAGCTCAATGGAGTGGAATAGAGGGCCCTGGAATAGACCCACATAAATATAGTCAATTGATCTTTGACAAAGATGCAAGGGCAATTCAATGGAGAAAGGATAGCATTTTCAACAAATGGTGCTAGAATAACTGGACATCTACTTTTAAATAAATGAATTTAGACAGAGATTTATTTATTTAATCTTACACAAAGATTAACTTACACCTTTCACAAAGATTTACTCAAACTTGATCATTACCTAAATGTAACAAACTATAAAACTCCTAGAAGATAATATAGGAGAAAATCTTGGTGACCTTGGGTATGATATATATTTTGCAAATCTTGCAAATTAGCATGATTAAACATTATGTTGCTTAGGGATACATTCATATATGATTATGGTTTTGAAAAAAGCAAAAAGTAACCACAAGATGGGGATGCTTGTTATTGGTAGGGTGAAGTCAGAGTGTGGTAAGGGTGAGATAGAAATGGAACTAAACATTAGTAGTATCCTTGTTAAGCTTATTGGTGCTCTTTTTTGACATTTTTAAATTTCAATAGGTTTTGAGGGAACAGGTGGTGTTTGGTTAAACAAATAACTTCTTTAGTGGTGATTTCTGTGATTTTGGTACACCCATCACCTGAGCAGTGTACACTGTACACAATGTATAGCCTTTTATCGCTCACCCCCTCCCTCTCTTTCCCGAGTCCCCAAAGTCCATTGTATCATTCTTATGTCTTTGAATCTTCATAGCTTAGCTCCCACTTATGAGTGAGAACATAAGATGTTTGGTTTTCCATTCCTGAGTTACTTCACTTAGAAGAATGGTCTCCAATTCCATCCAGGCTCCTGTAAATGCCATTATTTTGTTCCTTTTTATGACTGGGTAGTATTCCATGGGGTGTGTGTGTGTGTGTGTGTGTGCATGTGTATTTATATATATGTCACATTTGCTTTATCCACTCATTGATTGGTGGGCATTTGGGCTGATTCCATATTTTTGCAATTGTGAATTGTGTTGCTATAAACCTGCATGCGCAAGTGTCTTTTTCATATGACTTCTTTTCCTCTGGGTAGATACCCAGTAGTGGGATTGCTGGATCAAATGGTAGCTCTACTTTTAGTTCTTTAAGAAATATCCACACTGTTTTCCATAGTGATTGTACTAGTCTACATTCCCACCAGCAGTGTAAAAGTGTTCCCTTTTCACTACATCCATGCCAACATCTATTTTTTTTTTATTTTTTAATTATGGCCATTCTTGCAGGAGTAAGGTGGTATCACATTGTGGCTTTGATTTGCATTTCCCTGATCATTAGGGGTGTTGAGCATTTTGAAAAAACTATATTCTGTGTGATTCCAGTTGTGGGCTGGGGGAGAGAGAAATGAGTAAGTGGAACACAGAAGATTTTTAGGGCAGATAAACTATTTTGTTTGATATTATAGTAGTGAAATATTTATCATTTTACACTTGTCAAAACCCATAAAACCAATAACACCAACAGTGAAACTTCATCTATGCTGTGTACTTTGGGTGATAATAATGTGCCAGTGTATATTCCTTGAATGTAATAAATGTACTGCTCTGGTGTAAAATTTGGGTGGGGAAGGCTATGTGTGGTTGGGGATATGCGGGAATTCTGTGTACCTTCTGCCCAATTTTTCTGTGAGTGCGCTAAATGTATAAAGTATTTTTTTAATTGACATGGTAATGAAAGAGATAAAAATAGTAAAAACAAACTTTAAAAAAGAATAAAGTTAGAGAATTCACACTTCCAGTTTCAAAACTTACTACAAAGCTCCAGGAATCAATACTGTGTGGTACGGATGTAATGGTAGACACATAGATCAATGCAATATAATTGAAAATCCAGAAATAAATTCATACTTTATGGTGAATTAATTTTTGACAGGGGTGATAAAAAAATTTAATGGAGGAAAATATAGCCTTTGCAGCAAATGGTATCGGAACAACTATGTATCTACCTGAAAAAGAATGAATTTGGAGTCAAATCTCAGAATATACAAGAATTAAGTTAAAATGAATCAAAGACCTAAATGTAAGAGTGAAAATGATAAATCTCTTAGAAGAAATCATAGTCGTAAGTCTTTGTGACCATGTATTAGCCAATGGTTTTTTTAGATATGATACCAACAACACAAGCAATGAAATATTGATTAATTGGACTTCATAAAAATCAAAAGTAATTATACTTCAAAGGACACTATTAATAAAGTAAAATAAACCCTACATAATGGGAAAAATATCTGCAAATCATATAGCTAAGAGACTAATGTTTATAATATATAAGGAACTTGTAATTCTACACTAAAAAGACAAATAAATGGGCAAAGGTTTGAATAGACATTACTTCAAAGAAAATATACTAATGGCCAATAAGACCACATCATTAACCATAGGAAGGTGCAAATCACAACCAAAATGATGACCTACCACTTTACATCCACTAGAATAGTTATCATCAAAACACAGACAATAACGAGTGTTGGTGAGGATGTGGAAAAATTAGTCTTCTTACATTGTTGGCGGGAATGTTAGTTATTAGACAGTGTGGTTGCTTTGGAAAACAGATTTGCAGTATATATATATATACACACACATACACACACACACACACATACACACACACACATATATATGCGTATATATATACTCCAGAAATTCTATTCCTAAATATATATAAATTTGTACCTGAAGTTTCATAGTAGCCTATTTATAATTGCCAAAAATTAGAAAAAGTCTAATTGTACAACTCATAAATGGATAAACAAAATATATAAAAAGTAATGAAGTTACTTTTATACCTGCTGCAACATGGAAAAACCTGGCAAATATTATGCTAAGTGAAGGAAACCAGACACAAAGACCACATATTGTGTGATCTAGTTTACATAAAATTTCCAGAAAAAGGCAATCCATACAGACAAAAAGTAGATTTGTAGTTGGCAGGGTCTTGGGAGAGGGGAAAATGAGGAGTGAGTGCTAGTGAGTATGTGGTTTCTTTTTGGGGGTGATGAAAGATTCTAGAATTAGATAGTTGTGATGCCAGCATATCTTCATTAATATACTGGAAACCACTGAATTGTACATTTTACTAAAGTGAATTTTAAGGTATATAAATTATATCTAAATTGAAAATTTTTCTGAAAGAATATATATTGCCAGTTCAGCCATTTGCTAATTGTGTGACCTTCGGAGAGTTGCTTAGCCTATTTCATAGGATTGCTGTGAGAAAAAAAAGATTGATGTATGAAAAACACCTTAAACAGTGTCTTCCACATGATAAGCATTCAATAAACATTAGCTATTACAGGTTGAGTATTTCTTATCTGAAATGATTGGGACCAGAAGTGTTTTGGATTTTTGATATTTCTAGATTTTCTGAATATTTGCATTATTAGATATCTTGGGGATAGGACTGAAACCTAAATATGAAACTCACTCATGTTTCACATACATCTTATACACATAGCTGGAAGGTAATTTTATACAATATTGTTAGTAACTTTGTGCATGAAACAAAGTTTCTGTACACAACATCAACTGTGGAATTTTCCACTTGTGGCATCATGGTCAGTGCTCAAAAAGTTTTGAATTTTAGAGCATTTTGGGTTTGGGATTTTTGGATTAGGGATGCTCAAGCTATATTTTCAACTGTATTTATATCATGTTTCATTATCATAATAGGACAAAAAGAGGTTTTTAATAAACGTATAACTTCTTCAGTTTTCTGAAAGCCCTATTTCATCCCTTGATATTACAATCATCCTTTTCTGAGGCATGGCTTCTGTCATCCACCCAGTCAGTTTTCCGTTCCTCAGCCGTTAACCATGACCCACTCTGCCAGGTTTTCATTTGTCAATCATCTTGTAGGTGCCCCCAGAAGTTCTCCAGTACTGCTTTCATTGACTTCTTAAAAGCATACATCTTTGGCTAGGTTTGCAGTTTCACTTAGCAATTGAATTGTGCTGTATCTGTCTCAAATTGTTGGGGGTTTACAAAAATGAGTCAATTGGCCAAAATGTAAACAGACTTAGAAATTAGTCAGATGGGCAAATATAGATGACTAATTTTCAGTGGGGTGAGATGCTTAGGGGAAAACACAATTTTTAAACAGTTTATTCATGCGTATTTTCATGTTGTGATGATTTTTGCTCTTTTAGTCAAACTCCTGCCTCCAAGGATGTTAATACTAAACACACAGAAAACTATGGCCCCTTATACCTCCTCACTTAATGCTTTACACTGTCAATGTGTATGAAATGGAGGGGCATCAAATAACACATCGGGCCAAATGCAATATGGCTGGATGCTAAATCAGTATTTGGGTGAAACCAAGACAGAAAGCCAATATCACATCATTTAGAGTGAACCTCTGGAATACCAAAATAAATCTAAAATGTTATCAAAAAGAAATTCTACTGTCATTATAATCTTATTAATTAGAATTTTGAGTGGTCACATTTTAAAATTTGGTGACACAGTGCCAGAATATCACCTACCAGAGTACATTGTGCTTGCCATACATATGCCTTAGTGATATTAAATTGATGTTCACTGTTAATTGATGGGCAAAATGTTTTTGGCTGGATCTACCAGCCTAGGTGACATTTACACGAAATAATTAAGTTTTGTTTTTTCTTTTAACTCCTGAACTTAAAGATTTCAATGGTGATAAAAATTTTACTAAAACATGACACTTTTTCTGCTTTAAGAAGATACTTTTCAAATATTTTCAGAGCCAGAGTTAAGGTGATACCTATATCTAGATATAAATAAGGATACTTATACAAGCAGCAGTATTATTTTTATGTGGACTTGCTGTAACACACAATTACTTGAGAAAATTTTGTCCCTTAGTTCAAATATAGAAACATAGTAACAGTGATATAATTAACTTTCAGGATAACAAAATTACTTCCGACTTTCCATCAGCATCTTCCTTTTCAGTACATTGTCTGAACTAAATTAATATGAAGACCTCTATTACAGATAACATGTTTGTTTTTTTTTTTTTTTTCAAATTGTAGTTTCGAGATACCACATTTTGGTAACTTTTCAGTAGTTTCCAGCAAATGAACTACTTTCTCTGATAGTATGCATTCTTGTTAGTAATTCCTTCTGTAAGTTTTGCATACTGCACAATGCAGTGTTAAATATTTTTATTTATTTATTTATTTGTCCATGCAGTCCATTTAAACATGTAACAGCTTCTCTGTATCTGGTGTGCATGTCTGGTGCAAACACCTGGCAAGACAGCTCCAGAATCTCCTGTATCTTTCATAGTCTGCCTGTGGCTGAAGAAGAATGAAGAATGTGGCTCACAACTTATCTACTTCTGGCCAGTAATTTTCTTTCATTACCTTCTGCTCTATTTTGAACACATGACTGGAAGATATACACAAAACATGGCATGCTTGTGAGCTCCTCATTCATTCCCGGCCTTCACAATGTATGTTTCATTGTCAATTGCATGGGTCTTTCCTTTACTGAATTTCCATGCCAAGAATGCTTCTTTAGCAGATTCATGTCTTACTAGCTAAGAGAAACCAAAGTAATTATTAGTAAGACATCCACCATGCTATCAAAGATAAAAAAGACCTCTTCTTTTCCATGTCCAAAGGCCTGACTCAAGCTACAAAAACAGCACATTAAGTAAGATTATTACCCTTTCTGAGTATAGCATTGTAGAATTCAGTAAAATACCCTTGTAACATTTTTAGAAGAAACTTTTCACCTAGGATTCATAACTTTATTTAAAACTGCTGAGATGATTGCAATCTAAAGCTCTTATTTTGAGATATTTTTATTTAAAAACCAAGTGCCTGTTAACACCATAAAGAAGTTTCTTATTAAAACACTTTGAATTCTTTCATTTTGAATTTATACTACTGAGAACAAAATGTTTATTTTTACATAGTTTTCAAATTTTTTTTTCTTCATTCTTTTTTATCGTATTTGGACTGAAGATGTTTTATCACAGAATTTTAGGGTTTTTTTTTTTCTTCTCTATGAAATCTTGAGGTAGCAAAGTTGAGGTCCTGATTTTAATTTGTCCTTCTTCATAAGATATGAAAAAGTTTTCATAAGATGTTTTCTTAAAAGATTTAGAGATTAAATGGCATTAAATAACTAAAAATTAATACAGTTCTTAAATGTTATTTAATGCTATAGATGCTGGTATACCAAATAATGGTATTATTATTACTGTTTCACCTTACGTTTCTGTTATGAATTGAATTGTATCCCACCCAAATTCATATGTTGAAGCCCAAAATCCCAATATGACTGCATTTGGAGATAGAAGATAATAGGGGTTAAATGTCATCATGAGGTAGGACCCTAATCCAACAGGCTGCCTGCAAGTCAGTAAGAGGCTTCGCCAGAAGCCAACCATGCTAGATCCTTGATCTTGGACTTCCAGCTTCCAGAATTGTGAGAAAATAAATTTCCATTGTTTAACCCATCCAGTCAGTGGTATTCTGTTATGCAGCTTAAGCAGACTAATACAATTATTATTCAATTTTTGATAAACATTTGTTTGTTCAGAAAGGATGAAATAGCTGGTCTTATTGAAGTTATTTAGGTAATGCTCTCAGTTTTGAAATTTATATTATAACAATTATCGATCTCTTTGTTAAAATATTTGAAAATGCTACTTACTTTTATACATAAATTTAATGATTCACAATCATTATTAATTAGCACAACACTCTACTCTTACAATGATAAATATATATCTATACTTTGATATAATGTCAACATTTGCAGACTTGTTACCTTACGTTACCTCTAGAATGCTTGCCTGTAGAGTTGGTCTTTTGTATCCACTGGTTATGCATCCATGGATTCACCCAACAGTGGATCAAAAATATTCAGAAGAAAAATTTCACAAAGCAAAACTTGAACTTGCTGTGCACTGAGTACTACATGGAAACCATGCTAATGAAGTGATGTGTGGCGTTGTATTAGGTATTGTAAGTAATAGAGATAATTTAAAATTTACAGGGCGATGTGCATAAGTTACATGCAAACACTATGCCATTTTATATAAGGGACTCCATGGGTATAGGGAGGAAGTCTCCATGGGGATAGGGAGGTGGCCTGGAAACAATCCCCCATGGACAAGGAGGGATGATTATATTTGAAGATAAATATTCAGATATTGAAATCTAAAGGTCATATTTTATTCTTGTTATTGGCATTGTCTCTCATTGGATATGTTACCTATGCAATCACTTGATCATTCATGAAATACAATATAGGGCTTTTGCAAAATAGAGTGGTGAAATAGGCAAATTAGGCTATTGCTACTGCTAAAGACTGAGGTCAGGCAAAGGCAAATAGCAGATCAGAGTGCAATATTGAGGCCAAAGCTAAACTTTGATACATCCCTAAATTTGGTGCCAGCACTTCCTATTAAACATGATTAAATTCAAAATGCCTAAGTGATCACTAACAGACCAGAGACTCAGATCTTGTTTGGGAATGCAAATGTTATTTTTTGAATAACTTTAATTTATGATGTGAAAACTTTTGCAGCTTTGTTGAGGTGTCTATAATCTAAACCAGACAGCATTTGAACATTCTGTACAGAATGAACTAAATGGATGAGTTCTTTCACTCTCCAACAGCTTATTCTCTGAAGCTTTCAATCACAGTGTGCCTGCCCCTCAGACCTAATGAAGCCCATCTGAATGCCCCAGATGCCTCAGAGTGGAGCTAGTCATTTGAGCAATTGAAGCAGATCCTTAGGTAATAGCTTCACTGAAGAAGGGCCCTTATTCCCAGAATAGCACAAGCAATTCTCTGGCAGTCTGACTTGATGGGTGTGTTGGTGAAGAGTATGTCTTTAATAAGTTGTGTTTTCTTTTTCATTTAGTTCAAAATATTTGTACATTTCTCTTGAGACTTCTTCTTTGACCCATGTTTATTTTAAAGTGTGTTTTTAATACCCGAATATTTCAGAATTTTCTAGCTCTCTTTCTGTTACTGACTTCTAGTTTAATTCCACTGTGGTTTGAGAACATGCTTTACATAATTTATATTCTTTTAAATTCATTAAGGTGTATTTTATAATCCAGAATGTGGTCAATCTTAGTGAAAGTATCATGTGAGCTTGAGAAGAATGTTTATTCTGTTGTTGTTGGATGAAATAGTCTATAAATGTCAAGTTGACTGATAGTGCTGTTCAAATCAACTATATTCTTACTGATTTTCTGCCTGCTTCATCAATCATAAACTGAAAGTGGGTGTTGAATTCACCAATAATAGTAGTGATGTTTTTCTGTTTCTCCTTGTGGTTTTATTAGTTTTTGCTTCATGTATTTGGATGCTCTGTTATTAGGTGCATATGCACTTAGGATTGTTATGCCTTCTTAGATAATTCACCCCTTAATCACTTTATAATACCCTTTTGGTCTCTGATTTTTTTTGTCCTGAAGTCAGCTTTGTCTGAAATTAATTTAGTCACTCCAGTTTTCTTGATTAGAGTTAGCATGGTATACTTTCTCTATCTCTTCACTTTTAACCTACCTGGATCTTTATATTCAAAGATGGTTTCTGATAGACACTGTAATTTGGGTTTTGTTTTTTAATCCACTCTGACAATTCTTGTCTTTTAATGGGTGGATTTAGACCATTTGCATGAGTTAATTATTGATACAATTAGATTGATATCTACTGATTTGGGGCAGGCAAGCCCCAAAGTGGGAGTTCAGCCTAGGAGGATTCTTGGCTTACCACCAGAAAGAATTCAAAGGTGAGCCAGTGGTGTTAGACAGCAACTTTTATCGAAGCGACTGTGTACAGCAGTGACAGAGGAACTGCTCCTTGCAGAGCAGGGCTACCCCACAGGCAGTGTGCCCAGAGAAGTCACCCAGAAGCAGTTCTGTAGTCATATTTGTACCCACTCGTAATTATATGCAAATTAAAAGGACAATTATGCAGACATTTCTAGAAAAACAGTGGTAACTTCTGGGATGTCAGGTTGTTGCCATGGAAAGGGGCAGTCACTTCTGGGAGTTGCCATGGCAATGGTAAGCTGACATGGCACACAGTGGGTGTGTCTTATGGAAAACTGCTTCTGCACCATCCCTGTTTCTGCTAGTCCTCAATTTGGCCCAGTGTCCAAGCCCCACCCGCTCGATTGAGTACTACCTCCTACTTCACTGCCATATTTCTAACTGTTTTCTATTAATTTCACTTGCTCTCTTTCCCTTCTTTTTTTTCTTCCTTTTCTAGTTTTAATTGAGCATTTTATATGATTTCATTTTTTCTCCTCTCTTAGCATAAAATCTATACTTCCTTTCAAAAAATTTCTTAGTGGTTGGCCTCGAATTTGTAATATATGTTTACAACTTATCTGAGTCTGCTTTCAAATAACACGATACCACATCACATGTAATGTAGCTACCTGATAACAACAGAGTATTCTCAATTCTTCCTTCTCATCCCTTATGACATTGCTGTCATTCACTGCATTTATCCATATGCTATCATCACCCAGTACATTGTTATGGCACATAAAATACTACTGTAATTTTAAACAAAGTTATCTTTTAGATCAATAAAAATAAAAATAACAATTTTTATTTTACTTTCATTTATTTCTTTTCCAGTGGTCTTCCTTCATGTAGATCCAAGCTTCTGACCTATTTAATTGTTTTTTTCCATGAAGAACTTTTTTTTAGCACTTCTTGCAGGGCAAGTGTGCTAGCAATGGATTTCCTCAGTTTCTATTTTACTGAGAAAATCCTTTATTTCTCCTTTTGTTAGGATAATTTCACTGAACATGAAATTCCATATTTTTCTTTTTCACTGCTTTACATATTTCAGTTCACTCTCTGCTTGCTTTCATGGTTTCTGATGAGAAGTCCTCTGAAATTCTTAATCTGTTTCTCTATAGATACTCTTTTTTTTCTCCTTTGTCTTTTAAGAGTTTGTCATTGGGCTGGGTGCAGTGGCTCATGCCTGTAATTCCAGCATTGGGAGGCTGAGGTAGGTGGATCGCCTGAGGTCAGGAGTTCAAGACCAGCCTGGCCAACATGGTGAAATGCCATCTCTACTAAAAATACAAAAATCAGCCAGGCATGGTGCCACAAGCCTGTATTCCCAGCTACTCTGGAGACTGAGACAGGAGAATCTCTTGAACCTGGGAGGCGGAGGTTGCAGTGAGCCAAGAGCATGTTATATTAAATAACAGCTTAAAATTAGCAAAAAAGAAAATTAGATAAATGGGAGAAAGAAATGAAGAAATTACACAAATTGAAACACAGAGAAAAAGAAAGTTCAAGTAGCCCATTAAATCCCAAACATGATCCATAAAAAGAAATGTAGCATAGATACATAGTAGTGGAAAGGCAAAATCCAAACATAGAAAATGTGAAACAGTCAGAGATGAAAGTCAGAAACCTCAAAATATCATTTCCAATACTGGATAGAACATCTAGACAGAAGACCAATAACAAAATAGAGGACTCGAATAACACTAAAAAGCAACTAGACACAACAGACATACATAAAGCACTCCACCAAACCATAGCAGAATATACATTCTTTTCAAGTGCACATAGAACAGTCTCCAGGATAGAAAATACAAGGCCTCAAAAATAATCTCAACAAATGTAAAAGATTAAAATAATACACAGTATATTCTATGAACACAATGGATTGAAGTTAGGCATCAATAGTGAAAAAAAAAACTAGAAAATTCACAAATATGTGAAAATTAAACAGCACTCTTAAATGACTATTGAGATAAAGAAAAAAAAAACCACAAAGAAATCTAAAACCTGCTTATAGAGGAAAGAAATGGAAGCACAACATGCCATAACTTATGGAATGCAGCAAAGTAAATGCTCAGAGGAAAATTTATAGCTGTAAATGCATACATTGTAAAGGAAGCCAAATCTCAAATCAATAAACTAACTTTGCACCTTGAGGAATTATAAACACACACACACAAACTAAACCCAAAGCTAGGAGAAAGAATGAAGATTAAAGAGAAATAAAATAGAGAATAAAAAGAATAGAGAGAATCAATAAAACCAAAAGTAGGTTCTTAAAAGGATGAAAAGAACTGATTGAAGGTTCCAAGATGGCCTAATAGGAACAGCTCCAGTCTACAGCTCCCAGCACGAATGATGTAGCAGATGGGTGATTTCTGCACTTCCAACTGAGGTACTGGGTTCATCTCACTGGGACTGGTTGTACAGTGGGTGCAGCCCACAGAATGTGAGCCAAAGCAGGGTGGGGCATCACCTCACCCAGGAAGCACAAGGGGTAGGGGAATTCCCTTTTCTAACCGAGGGAAGCCGTGACAGATGGTACCTGGAAAGTTGGGACACTCCTGCCCTAATACTGTGCTTTTCCAACAGTCTGAGCAAACAGCACATCAGGAGATTATATCCCACACCCAACTCAGCTGGTCCCACACCCACAGAGCCTTGCTTACTGCTAGCACAGCAGTCTGAGATCAAACTGCAAGGTGGCAGCAAGGCTGGGGGAGGGGCATCCACCACTGCTAAGGCTTGACTAGGTAAACAAAGCAGCTGGGAAGCTCCAACTGAGTGGAGCCCACCACAGCTCAATGAGGCCTGCCTGCCTCTGTAGACTCCAACTCTAGGGGCAGGGCATAGCTGAACAAAAGGCTGCAGAAACTTCTGCAGACTTAAACATCCCTGTCTGACAGCTTTGAAGAGAGCAGTGGTTCTCTCATCACAGAGTTTGAGATCTGAGAACAGACAGACTGCCTCCTCAAATGGGTCCCTGACCACTGAGTAGCCTAACTGGGTGACACCTCCCAGTAGGGGCCGACTGACACCTCATTTAGCTGGGTGCCCCTCTGAGATGAAACTTCCAGAGGAAGGATCAGGCAGCAACATTTGCTGTTCTGCAATATTTGTGGTTCTGCAGCCTCTGCTGGTGATACCCAGGCAAACAGGGTCTGGATTGGACCTCCAGCAAACTCCAACAGGCCTGCAGCTGAGGGTTCTGACTGTTAGAAGGAAAGCCAACAAACAGAAAGAACATCCACACCAAAACCCCATCTGTATGTCGCCATCATCAAAGACCAAAGGTAGATAAAACCACAAAGATGGGGAGAAACCAGAGCAGACAAGCTGAAAATTCTAAAAATCAGAGTGCCTCTTCTCCTCCAAAGGAACACAGCTCCTCACCAGCAATGGAACAAAGCTGGACGAAGAATGACTTTGACAAGTTGAGAGAAGATGGCTTCAGAAGATCAGTAATAACAAACTTCTCTGAGCTAAAGGAGGATGTTCAAACCCATCGCAAAGAAGCTAAAAACCTTGAAAAAAGATTGGACGAGTGGCTAACTGAATAAACAGCATAGAGAAGACCTTAAATGACCTGATGGAGCTGAAAACCATGGCACGAGAACTACGTGATGCATGCACTAGCTTCAGCAGCTGATTCGATCAACTGGATAAAAGGGTATCAGTGATTGAAAATCAAATGAACGAAACGAAGTGAGAAGAGAAGTTTAGAGAAACAAAAGTAAAAAGAAATGAACAAAGCCTCCAAGAAATATGGGACTATGTGAAAAGACCAAATCAACGTCTGATTGGTGTATCTGAAAGTGATGGGGAGAATGGAATCAAGTTGGAAAACACTCTGCAGGATATCATCCAGGAGAACTTCCCCAACCTAGCAAGGCAGGCCAACATTCAAATTCAGGAAATACAGAGAACACCACAAAGATACTCCTCAAGAAGAGCAACTCCAAGACACGTAATTGTCAAATTCACCAAAGTTGAAGTGAAGGAAAAAATGTTAAGGGTAGCCAGAGAGAAAGGTCAGGTTACCCACAAAGGTAAGTCCATCAGACTAACAGCAGATCTCTCAGCAGAAACTCTACAAGGCAGAAGAGAGTGGGGGCCAATATTCAACATTCTTAAAGAAAAGAATTTTCAACCCAGAATT
>NW_012112808.1:5711725-5712106 GCF_000951035.1 Colobus angolensis palliatus | reverse complement strand
ATTTTAGACCAATATCCCTGATGAACATCGATGCAAAAATCCTCAATAAAATACTGGCAAACCGAATCCGGCAGCACATCAAAAAGTTTATCCACTATGATCAAGTTGGCTTCATCCCTGGGATGCAAGGCTGATTCAACATACACAAATCAATAAATGTAATCCATCACATAAACAGAACAAAAGACAAAACGACATGATTATCTCTATAGATGCAGAAAAGGTCTTTGATAAAATTCAACATTGCTTCATGTTAAAAACTCTCAATAAACTAGGTATTGATAGGACATATCTCAAAATAATAAGAGCTATTTGTGACAAACCCACAGCCAATATCATACTGAATGGGCAAAAACTGGAAGCATTCCCTTTGAAAACTGG
>NW_012112808.1:5707203-5710145 GCF_000951035.1 Colobus angolensis palliatus | reverse complement strand
ATGGAATACTATGCAGCCATAAAAAAGGATGAGTTCACGTCCTTTGCAGGGACATGGATGAAGCTGGAAACCATCATGCTGAGTAAACCATTGCAAGGACAGAAAACCAAACACCACATGTTCTCACTCATAGGTGGGAATTGAACAACGAGAACACTTGGGCACAGCATGGGGAACATCACTCATAGGGTCTATTGTGGGATGGAAGGAGGGGGGAAGGATAGCAATCGGAGAAATACCTAATGTAAATGCTGAGTTAATGAGTACAACACACCAACATGGCACATGTATACATATGTAACAAATCTGCACATTGTGCACATGTACCCTAGAACTTAAAGTATAATAAAAATAAATAAATAAATAAGGATGAAAAGAGTTGACAAACTTCTGGCTGAGCTGACAGACTAAAAAGGGAGAAGTTGTAGATAACTAAAAGGAGAAATGAAAGTGAGGTCATTACTACCAACCTTACAAAAATACAAAAGGTTATAAAAATATATTGCAAACAATTGTGCACCAACAAGTTAGATAACCTAGTTGAAATGGAACATTCCTAGAATCATACAAATTCCCTGAACTGATTCAAGAAGAAATAGAAAATCTCAACAGACCTCTAATAAGCAACAAGCAAAGAGGTTGAATCATTAAAAAAAAAAAAACAAAAAAAAACCAACAACAACAACAAAAACACTTCCCAACAAAGAAAAGTCTAGGATTAGATAGCTTCACAACTAGCAAATTGTATCAAATATTTAAAAAAGAATTAATACCAATTTGTCTCATTCTCTTCTAAAAAATAGAAGAGGAAATAACACTTTTCATTCATTCTATGAAAGTAACATTACAAAGCCAAGAAAAAACATCATAAAAAAATTACATATGGTGCTATATACCTTAGGAATATAGATGTAGAAAAATTCTCAACAAAATACTAGAAAAGTGAATCTAACAGCATATCAAAAGGATAACACACTGTGTGATCAAATGGGATTTATCTAAGGAATGCAAGGGTGATCCACCATATAAAAATCTATCAGTATAACATAAGACACTCAGAAAACTCAACATAAAATAAAACTTTCTCAATATGATGAAGGGCGTTTGTGAAAATCTCACAGCTTCACACTCAGTGATGAATGACTGAAATATTTCTTCCTAAGATCAGGAATAAAGAAGGAATACCAACTTCTTGGTATCCTTGATACCAAGAAGGAATCACTACTTCTTTTCAACATTGTAAACATTGTATTGGAGTTTTTCCAAAGAAATTTAAAAAGAAACAAAAGGCAACTAAATTAAAAAAGAAGAAGTAAAGCTATATCTATTAGCAAATGGCATGATCCTATATATAGAAAATACCGAAGAATCTGCAAAAAAAGCTACTAGAGCTAATAAATGAATTCATCAAAATTGCATGATATAAGATAAACAAAAATAATATATGTCTGTAATAAACAATTCAAAGATAAAATTTAAAAATGAATTCCAATTATAGTAGCATCTAAAAAAATAAAATCCCAGGAATAAATTTATCCAAGGAAGTGAAATACTTGAAAATTTTAAAATATTACTGAAATAAATGAAGATCTAAATAGATGGAAAAACATCCTGCATTTATGAATAAGAGAACTTAATATTGTTAAGATATCAATACCTACAGATTCAACGTAATTTCTGTCAAAATTCCAACAACTCTTTTTTCAGAAATTGATTTTAAGAGTCCACAGATAACTAAAAGAGTCTTTAAAAAAATAATTTTAAAAATGTTGGAGAACTTATACTTCTTGATTTCAAACTTACTACAAAGGTACAGTAATCAAAACAGTATGGTCCTAGCATGAGGATAGACATATAGACCAATAGAATAAAATTGAGAGTCCAAAAATAAACCCATAAGTGGAGAAAGAATTGTCTTTTCAACAAATGGTGCTGGGAAAACTAGATATCTACATGCAAAAAAATACAGATGGGCCTATCCCTCACACCACATACAGAAAATAACTCAAAATAGATCAATAATAGAAATAGAATAGCTAAAACTATAAACGCTCTTAGAAGAAAACATAGGGGCAAACCTGCATCACACTGGTTTTGGTCATGGTTTCTCATACATGTCACCAAAAGCACAGGCAACAAAAGAAAAATAGATAAATTGCACTTTGTCAACATTAAAAACTGTCGTGCATAAAAGGATATTATCAAGAGACTGAAAAACCACAGAATGGGAGAAAATAGAAATTTGAAGATGCACATAGAGGGAAAAATGAGGTTAAGGAATTTTTGGATCATTGTATTATCTGAGAAGATCATAAAGCTGCTGATTAATATTGGTTATTATTAGGTTAAATATGGTGGTTAAAATTTCCCGTGTATTCACTAAAAAAATAAAAACTGGCTGGACACATTGGCTCCCACCTGTAATCCCAGCACTTTGGGAGGCTGAAACGGGTGGATCACCTGAGGTCAGGAATTGGAGACCAGCCTGGCCAATATGGTGAAATCCTGTCTCTACTAAAAACACAAAAATTAACCATGTAAGGTGGCAGGCGCCTGTAATCCCAGTTACTGGGGAGGCTGAGGCTGGAGAATAGCTTGAGCCAAGATGGTGCCACTGCACTCCAGCCTGGGCAACAAGAGTAAAATCCTGTCTCAAAAAAAGCACACACACACACACACACAACTAATTATGTATCTTCTAGTCTAGTACAATAAAAAATGCTAGAAATTTTAAAAAGGGACAAAGAGAGAAAAGACTGAAAAATGAGACAGTAAAAACTAAGATGACTGAAAATAATCACAGTGATCATAACTGGTGTAAATGAACTACACAGAAAAAGTACTTTTTTATACTGTATTATGCTTTAGCCTAGTTTCTTATTGTGAAAATGACACACCTAAAACATGAAAACATGGAAAAATTGAAAGTAAAAAAAAAAAAA
>NW_012112808.1:5685795-5707153 GCF_000951035.1 Colobus angolensis palliatus | reverse complement strand
AAAAAAAAAAAAAAAAAAAAAAAGGAGAGGAAATATACCAGCAAATACTAACCCAAAGAGAGCTGGTTCAGTGTATTATGCTCCAGTAAAATAAATTCAAAGCTAAAGGCTCATGACATGTAGGTTAAAATATCAATGTCCCAGGAAGATATAACAATTTTAAACTTAGACCATCTAAAACATAACTTTACATTTAACATTTTTAATCCACTATCCAATCTAACACTGTTAGATTTTACTACACTTCTCCCAATAATCAATACATCAAGTGTACTAACAGCTGACAAAATCAGAGAAGATTTGAACAGAGTAATTATCACACTTGATCTATGAATAACATGTATTTACCAGATAACCCGTAGGTCAAAGGTAAATAAAAATTAAAAAATAGTTTTAACACTAATGAAATGTTCTTTATTAAAACTCTTGGGCCATTGCAAAAGTGGTACAGTGGCATTTCTAAAGCTACAGCCTTACCAAGAAAAACACATATTTTATAAGAAACAATTGTGAAAAGAAATGAACATAGCATCCAATTTGAGAAATTAGTAAAAGAACAATAAACTGAAGTGAAATAGAAGAAAATAAAAAGGATAAGAACAAAATGAGTGAAATGCAAAGATACAATCGAGACAATCAATTTCGCCAAAAGTAGGTTTTCTGAACAGACTAGTAAAATTCACAAACTTCTGGCAAGATTGATCAGAAAGAAAGAAAAATAAGAATGAGAGAGAGGGAAGTAAGGAGAGAGAGGTGGGGGAGGAGAGAGGGAGGAATGCAGAAGGCACCTGTGACTAAAGTCTAATGTCAGGAAAGAAAAAGGACATCTCACTACAAATGCTGTAAACATTAAGAGGAATGAGAGGATATTATGACCATGCCAATACATTTCGATGAAACAGATACATTCTTAGAAATAGATAATTTACCAAAGCTGACTCAACAAATAAATAGAAACATCTGAATGCTGTTAAAAAAAAAAAAAAACTAATAAAACTTAATCATTAATTTAAAATGTTCCACAAATATAATATCAGGGCCAGTTTAACAGTTGGATTCATTTGTGCATTCAAGGAATAGGCGACTGTACTCCTGTAAAACTCTTTCAGAGCCCCAAAGAAGCGTAACTTTGATAGAAAAGCCAGACAGGGACAGGGAAGGGGAAATTAGAAACAACCTCAGCATGACCAGAAATGCACAAAGTGCTAAACAGAAGATTAGACACTGAATCCAGACAGGAAAATAATATGTATAATATGACTAAGGTGGATTTATTCCTGGAACGCAAGGTTAAATCAACAGTAGAAACTCTATCAATGAAATTACTGAAGAGAATCCAAGTTTATATAGAATTTCCCAACAGAAATAATACTGAATCAGAACTTGCGCTGATGGGATGTGATCTGGGGCACCAAAAGCATCTTCTATGGAACAAAAATTATTTAAACACAAACAGGCAAAAATCAGACAGTAAAAGACAGGAAACGTTATATGAAAATTGAGAACTTCTGTTCAATAAAATATTTCGATAAATAAAAAGGCAGGCCACAAATTAAGCGACACCTGCCATACATATACAATGTAAAGAATTTCAATCAAAAGTATATAAATACCTTTTATAAATCCATAAAAGATAAATAGCATTAATAGAAAAATTAGTAAACGTGAAGAGATATTTCAAAGAGGAATGCAATGGACTGAATATTTATGTTCCCCTAAAATTTCTGCATTGAAATCCTAACCCCCAAGGTGATGGTACTAGGAGGTGAAGACTTTGGGAGATAATTAGATCGTGAAGGTGGAGCCTTCATTCATGGGATCAATGTTGTTGTAAAAGGGCCCCTAGAGAGCACTCTCATCTTCCTCCTGCCATGCCAGAGTACAGCCAAAGTCAGCAGTCTGCAGCCTGGCAGACGGCCCTCACCAGAACCCGACCACAATGGCACCTGGATCTCAGGCTTTGAGAAATAAATTGCTTTTGTTTATAAGCCACCCAGTCTATGATAAATTGCTATAAAAGCCCAAACTGATCAAGATAAGAAGTAAAAGCAAATGACCAATATACATACAAAAACATCCTCAAGCTGATTAGTAACCAGGGAAAAATGCAAATGAAAAACATAAAAGGTCTTATGATTCCAGGTGGCAGTGAGGACTTAGAGAAGTGGAAATGCTCATACCTAATTATGGTGTATAATTGGCTTAAAACTATTTTGGAAAATAATTTGTCTTTAAGCAGAAAACCTGACTCTCTCTCCCTTTCCCAATGTATATATATAATCATGTGGTCCATAATGACATTTCAGTTACTGATGGGCCACATACATAATGGTGGTCCCATAAAATTATACTGAAACTGAAAAATGCTTATTGCCTAGTGATGTCATAGACTTCATAACATAATAGTAGAATGCATTATTCATGTGTTTGTGGGGATGCTGGTGTAAACAAACCTACTGTGCTGCCAGTCATATAAAAGTCTAGCACATACAATCATTGTATGTACAGTACCTATTTGATAATGACAATAAATTACTGTTACTGATTTATATATTTACTCTACTATAATTCCTATATTTGTCTAGAGTTTACTTCTATTTGTTTTTAAAAGTTAACTGTAAAACAACCTCAGACAGGTCCTTTAGGAGGTACCATAACAGAAGGCATTGTTTTCACAGGCGATGACAGCTCCCTGCCTGTTAGTGCCCCCTGAAAGACCTTGCAGTGGGACAAGATATGGAGGCAGAAGACAGTGACATTGATGATTCTGACCCTGTGTAGGCCCTAGGCTAATGTGTGTGTGTGTGTCTTCATTTTTAACAAACAAAAAAAAAACTTTTAAAAAGTGAAAAAAAGAATTTAATAGGAAAAAGTTTATAGAATAAGGATATAAATATTTTGTATAGCTGGACAATATGTTTGTGTTTTAAGCTAAGTATTACAAAAGAGTTCAAGAGTTTAAAAAATGTAAAAGTTTATAAAGTAAAAAAGTTACAGTAAGTTAAAGTTAATTTAGCATTGAAGAAAGAAAACTATTTTTTAAGAAATTTACTGTAGCATAAGTATACAGTGTTTATAAAGTCTACAGTAGTGTACAGTAATGTCCTAGGCCTTCACCTTCACTCACCACTCATCACTGACTCACCCAGAGCAACTTCCAGTCCCGTAAGCAACATTCACGGAAGTGCCCTATACAGGTGTGCCAATTTTTAGCTTTTTTACAGTGTTTTACTGTAACTTTCATATGTTTAAATACACAAATACTCCCCGTTGTGTTATAGTTGCCTACAGTATTCAGTACAGCAACATGCTGTACCGGTTATAGTCTAGGACCAATAGGTTATACCATATAGCCAAGGTGTGTAGAACACTATCGCATCTTGGTTTGTGTAAGTACACTCTATAATGTTTGCACAAAAATGAAATCACCTAATAATGCATGTCTCCGAACATATCCCTGGGGTTAAGTGACACAAGACTCTGTGTGTGTGTGCACAATGATTGAGCATTCCTACCCTAACGTATTTGCCTTATTGGCCCTAGAAAAACAATGGTGTGCACCAAGTGAAAGGCACAACATTTTTCCATAGCATCATTGTGGTATCAAAACAATCTAGAAATAACCTTATTGTCTATTGAAAGTAGACAGAATCAATAAGTTCAGTATATTTCACAATGGAGCAGGAAGAAGTGAAAAACATTACAGTTGAAAACATAAATATTTTTGAAGTTCAAGAAGATAATGCTGGATGGAAAAAGAAAATAACTTTTAGAAAGATGTCTGTGTCCCCACCCAAATCTCATCTTGAATTGTAGCTCCCATAATTCCCATGTGTTGTGGGAGGGACCTGGTGGGAGATAATTGAATCATGGGGGCAGTCCCCCCATACTGTTCTCATAGTAGTGAATAAGTCTCACGAGATCTGATGGTTTTATAAGGGGTTTCCCCTTTTACTTGGCTCTCATTCTCTCCTGCCTGCTGCCATGTAAAACATGCCTTTCACCTTCTGCCATGATTGTGAGGCCTCCCCAGCCACATGGAACAGTGAATCCATTAAACCTCTTTTTCTTTTGCTCACAAGCTCCTTACATGGCAGACTGGAAAGAAAAAGTCTCACTATGAGGCTTTTAAAACTACACATCAGTCTTATCTCTTATCTGGATTAAAGCTCCATAATGACAGTGACCATATCTTATTAGTAGTATTATATAATAGTTTTGAGTGCTCATTACATACTAAACACTGCACTAATAAGCACATTAAATATACATCATTTTTAAACTAATAATACTAGTTAGAAACTATGCTAAAAACTTTCTCAGATTTATTCCACTTAACCTTACTAAAAAAGAACAAAACCAAATTTAAAAATAATTAAAAAACAAGCAAAAAAATCAAAGCCTGGTAGGTAAGAACTATTGTTATAGATGAAGAACTGAGGTTCATGGAAGTAGTATAATTTGCTAAAGTCCCACAGCTGGTGAATGCTGGTCCAGGGACTCAAACCCAATCATGTCAGACTAAATCCCAAGCGTCTAACCACGAGACAATACTGCATGCAGGTGGATTTTGTTCTATGCTCCACATGGTGTCTTCTGTATGACAAGCAACCAAAAAGTGTCTTGAGAGAGTGACTCTGGAAAAAATACCTTCAGTTGTTCTACAATTTTTAAATAGCACTATTTAGTAAAAGAATATCTCTGATAGCTTCGTTAAATCCATTAAATTCTCTGTCATAGGTCAATAGCATCTGAGTGTGATATGCTACATAAAATCATGAAAATAAAAGAAACAAAAGAAAAGAAAGAAAAGAAAAGAAAAGGAACAGATATGGTTTCTGCCTTCAAAAAGATCATGGTTATTATGAGTAGTTAGAATATCCAAAGAGAAGTATAGATTCTGCTTTCATAGAGCAACTCATGAACCCAGGAAAATGAAAATAAATAATACATTTACAGACTTGGGATTGGAAATTATTTCTGCTACAACTACTCATAAAACTTGAGAGAACTTCTTAACCTCTCTGAGCCTTGGTTTTCTAATCCATCTAATACGTATAATTGATGTCTTCATCATAAGCCTCAAATGAAACACTGTATGTAAAGAATCTGGGACACTGGAAACTGAATACATGTATGCACTCTTCCTTTTATATGCATGTACTATAATTTTGGGGCTTATACCTTGTAATGGAAAGTACATGACCTTTATTTAGATAGATAGGTTTTGATTTAGAACCATATTGTCCCCTGATCCTGAGAAAGTTATATAACCTCATTGAACATCCTTTTCTTTATTTGATAAATCTTTATTGAGAATCTACCATGTTTTAGGCACGGGATTAGGCCATAGTATAGGCCAATAGAGTTAAGGCCAACACAGTATCCCCCACCACCCCCCCATCCCCGCAAGGGTTTACAGTATTTGTTAGTGAGAGGTATAATCATAGCCTGCTTCTGAGTGCTGAGGGATGAGACACCATATGTAGTACTATGTTCGGCACATAGTAGTTCAACTTGCATCACAATCTCAGGCCATGAATAATGAAAGGGTGCTAAATACAGGGATACTACTAGGTCTTTACTAGTTTCGTATTGCTGCTATAACAAATGACCATCAAGTCTGCGGCTAAATAACACAAACTTATTATCTTACAGTTCTGTAGGTCATTATTTTGACATGGGTCCCACTGAGATAAAATCAAGATGTTGGAGGGCTACGTTTCTTTCTGGAGACTCCATGGGAGAATTCATTTTCTTTCCTTTTCTACCTTTTAGAGGCTGCCTGCATTTGTTGGGTCATGGCCCTTCCTCTGGAGCTTCAAAGCCAGCAATGCTGCATCTCTCTGACCACAATTAGACAAGATTCCCTGCTTTCAAGGATTTGTGTGATTAGATTGGGCCGACTGGTATAATCAAAGATAATTTACCCATGTCAAGGTTATCAACCTTAATCACATCTAAAAGCCTGTTTTGTCATGTAAGGTAATATCCCCAGTCTCCAGGGATTAAGTTGTGGACATCTTTAGGGAAGGGAGTGTCATTATCCCGCCTGTTTGAAGTAGAGCACAGGCTCTCTGGCGGAACATCTGAGAAATGCACAGAAAAAGAGATGGAGAATGAGTGAGTCATGCCGTGTATTTTTGGTTCCGTTGTTGAGTAGCTTCTCCTGTCCCACAGGAAACCCATTAAGGCAAACAGAAGGAATGGAGGCGGTTCAACCACACATTTCCTCCTGTGGACATAGTTGTGTAGTATGTGGTCCCAAAATACGTCAAGTTTGTAACTCCAATTTTCCAGATTTCTTTCTGTAGTATACACTTGATTTTGTTCATTGGCAAAAGATTGTACTATGCTTTTTAAAAATCCAACTTCTTTTCTCCCTCTTTTACCTCATTAACAAAAAAGCATTACTTTTATAATGGTGTTTTAATTTCCTTGACTTCTCCAGGGGAAAGTAAAATTTTCTAAACGCATGTAATGAGACAGTCTCAAGCCCTGCATTTTTCTGGAGTCACACTGTCCTTTAGTGTCCCAGTAAAGTGGCTCTGATCCTAAATTGTGTGTAGTGGGAATTCCAAGAATTTTCCTGGGATTGTCATCAGCTCCTACAAATTCTCTGCCCGAATTCTCTCTCACCTTCCTCACTGAGTCAGCTGCCAAAGAAACCTTAAACATCTCTACTATACTGTAGACTATTATCCATAACTGTAATTTTTAAAAACTATTTTTTAAAAATTAGAAATTTAAATTTAAATTTAATTTAATTTAAAATTAAACAGGAAATTAAATTTAAAATTAAAATTTAAAAATTATTAAAAACCTATTATCAAGGGTTTCTCATCGCTCAAAATCAAATGCACCATATTAGTTTTACAGGGCTGCTGCAACATATCACCGAAACTGGTGGCATAAAACAAGATAAATTTATCTTCTCACAGCTCTGAAGGCTAGAAATCTGGTATCAAAGTACTGGCAGGGCCACGCTCCCTCTGGCTTATGGGGGAAGGATTCTTCCTTGCCTATTCTAGCTTCTGTGGGGCACCACAGTGATCTGTGGCATTCCTTGGTCAGTAGACACATCACTCCAATTGTCACATGATGTTCTTCCTGTGTGTCTCTGCTTTCTCTTTTCATAATGTCATCAGTTGTTAAAGTAAGACCCACTCTAATCTAAAATGACCTCATATTAATAAACTGTATCTGCAAAGACCCTATTTTCCAATAAGGTCACATTTTGAGGTTCTAAATGGACATGAGTTTGGGGAGGGATAATATTCGACCCAGTACAACACCCATTATAATTACTTAACTAAATTACAGAACACTTGTCCCCCTAAAGGGGTTCTGCCTTTTTCCTAAGCTATGCGAGAATAACACTTTTCTTCTCCCCATGACCGTAAAAAGCGACTTAAAGGTCTTGGTCATTCTCTAACTCAAAAGAAGTAGGATCTGTTTTACTCTTAGGAGAAAATCAACACGATGACCTTTTATAAATCAAGGGCACACCCAGTGTTCTTTGAGGGAACCAATGTTAACTTCAGTGTTCTTTGTGAGGAATCATGTAATTGGGAGTGAGGCGTTGGATTTTTTGGGGGAACATAAAGTTGTTATGTGTTCTACCAGAGTTATGCCTAGAGGATTTGTTGCTTAAATGGGAAAAATGTATATAGTCCCAGTATGAAATTACACTGCCATATTATTGCTTGTACTTAATGACTTATGTGTAACTTTCTGTGAGCAGACTAGAAGTTGAATGTAGTGATAGAGGCTGGTTTGTGCCTCATGTTGAGGACAAAATTGGAAATTAACCGAGCTGGAAGCCCAACACATTCTGGGTAGTCTTTCTATCCCTGGGTATTTCAAAGCCTGGATAATCCAATGTGTTCAGATCCTGGTCTCCTTTGTTCTGGAATAATTGACTTGTGAGAGCCAGACAGGAAACACACTCCCACGAGTAGAGAGAGAGTTTTATCTAAGCCACTGGGAAGACATCTACAGTGGTTGCAATATATTGCCTGGGAAAACAGGCCTTACACTGGGATGAGTAGAAGAATGTCTTCCCCTTCTGGAGCCATGTGGTTGGTTGTGCCTGAAGACTGAGCAGAGGCTAGAGGCATTCCCAAAAGGGAAAAATGAGCTGGCTCCTTAAGATTGGCAGCAGATGGGAAGCAAGGCAGGGAACACCCATCAGAGTCCCTAACGGTGGACATACACTGGACCCAGATGTCTCTAGGTGTAGACTCACATAGGAGTGTAAGTGCAAGCACCTTGCTCATCCCTCCTTTACCTCTGGATGCTCATCTTATCATTTATGACCCAGTCATAATTGATAGTCAGGAGACGGTTCTCATTACAAAGAGAACTTAGTGTAAAGAATTGTTACCTAGGGATTAGAGCCATGAAAAGGCAAAAAGAGAACACAAAGTCATCATGGAGACAGCAACAGTAGGAAGTAGTGCCCACTTCTAGGACTGGAGGAGTACCAAGAAGAGGTAGAATTATTAAAACATAGATGCTTAGAGGAAGGGTCCCATGTCGGTAAAACTATCAGTATCACCACTGAGGAGGAGACATCAGGCAGCTTGTGTTGGTGCCTCTGAGCTCAGAGGCATGGCCCTGTGGGGCTAGATAAAGACATCTGAGGAGGCTGCACAGGCCAGCTGGTGCTGGTGTCTGGAATGGAGCACGAGAAAGCTGGTTTTGTTACTGCTGGGAAAATGGCAAACTAGATTCAGCTGCTGCTATAGGGGCAGTCACCACTTGTGTGGAGAAGCAAGGCATGGGAACTGCAGACAGGAACAAGGAGCAAATGAGAAAGAGCAGGTCCTTTTTCCCTCCTTGTGGTCTTCCTCTGTGCCCCTACTGATGGGCACCTGCAAAGCAGGCGGCAGAGCATACATGAATCCCAGCCCCAGCCCATGAGGAAGAGTACAGAAGAATGAGTGGGAAGTGGAGAAACAACACGTTCCTGGCATGTTCAACTCTCCAGCTACTCATCACCCGTATACATCCTCCTGCACACACTCCCTGAATCAACTCAATACCTCTATGTCTCCAGCTAAGAAGATGCAACTGCTCTTCACATAACCCAGACAGTCTAAACTTCTCTTTAAAGAGGAAGAGCCCAAAGTCTCAAGAGTCATTGTGTCCATCTCTGAGCAGTTTGAAACCTGGGTCTTGACAGCCCACAGAGCTCAAGGCAACCTTGGTGGGGGGAAAAAGCATTGTTGGTATTTGCCGGTTGGTCTCTCTGATCTTGAGAGCCTTTTATACACAATTCTAATATTTTTCCTGGTGATTATCTTTCTGCCTTTTATTGCATTTAGGAATCAACAGAGGAACACTGTAATTTAATACCTGTAAAAAAGTCTCATGGCCCACATTTCCTGGTAAATAAAAATGCTGGACTGAAATTTCAGGCTGTGAACTCTTCTCTCTTTTGAAGGGACTTTTAATATTGACTGATTCTTTCCTAAGATAATCTGAGGTTCTTATGGCCCCCAAGCCTCTTGAAGTTTCAAAATGGCTCACAAAAAAAATATGAAAAGAAGTCATTGCCTAACAGCAAATAGTTTTAAAAATAGTTTCTATATTATATGCCTTTAAAATTCTAAAATATTAACTGTAAAAGTCAGGCTGCTTGCAGGTCTTACACAGCTGTGGCTCCCGTGGCCTCCTTGGAGAGGCCCTCATCCGTCTGTTCTCACGGTGCCTGTTTTTTCAGAAGCTGCAGTTGTGGCTGGGAAACTTGTCCAGATTCTTGGCCCCATCAGAACCTGGAATCCTCTCCTTTAACTTGGCCTCCCATCTCAACACTGTGGTGCAGAAATCTTCTTGGTACTCACATCTAGCTCCAGACTGGGTGCCATTCTCTGTAGCTTTTGGATGCACCAAGCCACTTTGCCCCAACACTGCAACCCCTCTGTTAGTCTCCCAGGCTTCACCTCTGGTTCTCCCTGTTCAGATCCCCAAGGTCTACCTGGATTCTGATCATGCCACATGGGAATCAACAGGCCATGGAAGTGCTAACTTAAATTTTCTTCCCCTTCTTTGCCTAATCGGAGGACTTAAAACTCCAAGTGGAACACAGGACCAGTGATATGGTTCAGCTCTGTGTCCCCACCCAAGTGTCACCTTGGGAATTGTAATCCCCATAGTCCACATGTGTTAAGGGCAGGAACAGGTGGAGGTAATCAGGTCATTAGGGTGATTTCCCCCATGCTGTTTCTGTAATAGTGAGTCTCACGAGATCTGATGGTTTTATAAGCACCTGGCATTTCTCCTGCTTGCACTCACTCCACACTGCCACCTTGTAAAGAAGGTGCCTATTTCTCCTTTGCCTTCCAACATTCTTGTAAGTTTCCTGAGGCCTCCCCAGCAATGCGGAATGGTGAGTCAATTGAACCTCTTTCCTTTATAAATTATCCAGTTCCAGGTATTTCTTTACAGCAGTGTGAGAATGGACTAATACAGTAAATTGGCACCACAGAGAGTGGGATGATACCCAAAACTTTGGAAGCAACTTTGGAACTGGGTAGCGGCAGAGGTTGGAACAGTTTAGAGGACTCAGAAGACGACAGGAAAGTGTGGGAAAGTTTGGAACTTTCTAGAGACTTGTTGAATGGCTTTGACCAAAATGCTGATAGTGATACGGATAATGAAGTTGAGGCTGAGTGGTCTGAGATGGAGATGAGGAACTTGTTGAGAACAGGAGTAAAGGTCACTCTTGCTATGCAAAGAGACTGGCAGCATTTTGGCCCTGTCCTAGAGATCTGTGGAACTTTAAACTTGAGAGAGATGATTTAGGGTATCTGGTGGAAGAAATTTCTAAGCAGCAAAGCATTCAAGAAGAAGCAGAGCATAAAAGTTTGGAAAATTTGTAGCCTGAGGATGTGATAGAAAAGAAAGTCCCATTTTTCCGGGGAGAAATTCAAGCCAGCTGCAGAAATTTGCACAAGTAACAAGGAGCCAAATGTTAATCGCCAAGACAATGGGAAAATATCTCCAGGGCATGTTAGAGACCTTCATGGCAGCCTCTCCCATCACAGGCCTGGAGGCCTAGGAAGGAAAAATGGTTTCCCCAGGCCAGACCCAGGGCCCCCCCACTGCTCTATGCAGCCTGGAGACATTGTGCCCAGCATCCCAGCTGCTTCAGCTCCAGCCTTGGCTAAAAGGGGCCAAGGTATAGCTTAGGCCGTGACTTCAGAGGGTGTAAGCCACAAGCCTTGGCAACTTCCACGTGGTGTTGGGCCTGTGGGTACACAGAAGACAAAAACTGAGGTTTGGGAACCTCCCCCTAGATTTCAGAGGATATGTGGAAAGGTCTGAATGTTCAGGTAGAGTTTGCTGCAGGAGCAGAACCTTCATGGAGAACCTCTGCTAGGGCAGTATGGATGAGAAATGTGGGGTTAAAGTCCCCACTGTGGCATTGCCAAGTGGAGCTGTGAGAAGAGAGCCACCATCCTCCAGACCTCAGAATGGCAGATCCACTTACAGCTTGGACGGTGAACCTGGTAAAGCTACAGACACTCAAGGCCAGCTGTGAAAGCACCCAAGAGGGGCACTGCACCCTGCAAAGCCACAGGAGCAAAGCTGCCCAAGGACGTGGGAGCCCACCTCTTGTATCAGCATGACCTGGATGTGAGACATGGAGTCAAAGGAGATCATTTTGGAATTTTAAGGTTTAATGACTGCCCTATTGCAGTTTGGACTTGCATGCAGCCTGTAGCCCCTTCGTTTTGGTCAATTTCTCCCATTTAGAATGAGTGTACCTACCCAATTCCTGTATCCCCATGGTACATAGGAAGTGACTAACTTGCTTTTGATTTTACAGGCTCATAGACAGAAGGGACTTACCTTGTCTCAGATGAGACTTTGGACTTGGACTTTTGGGTTAATCCTGGAATGAGTTAAGACTTTGTGGGACTATTGGAAAGGCTTAGTTGTGTTTTGAAATGTGAGGTCATGAGATCTGGGTGTCAGGGGTGGAATGATATGGCTTGGCTCTGTGTCCCCACCCAAATCTCACCTTAAATTGTAATCCCCATAATCCCCATGTGTCAAGGGTGGGACCAGGTGGAGAGAACGGAATCATGGGGGTGGTTTCCCCAAGCTGTTCTCATGATAGTGGGTGAGTCTCATGAAATCTGGTGGTTTTCTAAGTGTCTGGCATTTCCCTTGCTTGTACTCACTCTGTCTTGCCACGCTGTGAAGAAGGTGCCTGTTTCTCCTTTGCCTTCCACCATGATTGTAAGTTTCCTGAGGCGTCCCCAGCAATAAAGAACTGTGAGTCAATTAAACCTCTTTCCTTTATAAATTAGCCCGTCTTGGGTATTTCTTCATAGCAGCATGAGAACAGACTAATACAGCTGGTGTCCCTCTGCCTCTATGTTTCCCCTGACACAGGTTGCAGAGGATCAGGATGTACATCTCACCATCTTCCCCATCACTACTCCGCCTCCCTACAATTCCCTGGGGCTTTCATTTCCACTTCCTGTCATCCAGGACTTCCTTTTCATCAAAGCCTCTTTCCTGAGAGGGCATCTCCATCTCCCCCTTCACCTGGCAATTTTTGCGAAATGGCTGCTGTGTAACATACAAGGGATAGAAATAAAAATCATATTGATTTTCTTATACTTTCAAATTATTATTCTACCAAAAGCATGAAGATAACAATAAATCTTGGACAGAAGACCCTATTTTACTACAGAAAGAAAGAATTATTTATTCCTCTCAATACTTTACTTTGATAAATATAACATTTCTTAGCATGCCGCCACAAATACACATTGACCCCTAACACATTCACCACTGCCCTTGACCAGGCAGTGCTACAGGAGCTGCACCTGTGCAGCCACTTCAGGTGGTGCTGCACTCCCAGCAGCCGGGCTGTCTCCACTTGCTCACCCCCTCCTCAGAGGACCCTGCTGTGCTGCCTTCAGGGTTGTAGGCACGGAGCCCAGTGGTGGTCAAGCCAGTCATGTTCCCAGAGTGATGGCTCATCTCCATGTTGGGGAAAGAGTAAACAAGAGAGCCTGCAGAGTAGTACACTGAAGTGTTTGCAGATATTTTCCAGGTGTCCCCAAAGCCCAGAGCATCTGATGGTTATAAAGGTCAGCATTTCATGAGTACAATTAAATCAGTCTGATGTTCAACTATGCCTTCTTTCATTTTGTCAGCAGGTGGCACAGGAAAGGACCACCACCCCTCAATAATTCTGAATTTTCAGCTGACCCATGTTCCATTTTCCCAGACTACAATTTTTTAATGTATTTTTCACAAGACTAAAACTGAATAAAACATTCACCCTCCCTTTCTCTCTCTAGCCATGTGTGTGTCTGTAGAATGTTCCCAGGGTCACCCTGCTGGGCATCGCTGCCCTCTCCCATCATTCACCCTAAGAAGCATCCCCCTGTGGCACCAGGTTCAGTCATTTATATTTTCTCCCACACGGGCCCCTGTGCCCTGAGCCTGCCTGCTTTTTACTGTAATTATACATAAAAAAGCACCTAGTCAAAGATTTTTTTTTTTTTGAGACAGAGTCTCACTCTGTCACCCAGGCTGGAGTGCAACGATCTCAGCTTACTGCAACCTCCACTCCCGAGTTCAAGCAACTCTTGTGTCTCAGCCGTTGAGTAGCTGGGACCACAGGCATGTGCCACTATGCTCAGCTGATTTTTGTATGTTTTTAGTACAGACAGGGTTTTGCTATGTTGGCCAGGCTGATCTTGAACTCCTGGCCTCAAGCACTCCACTCGCCTCAGCCTCCCAAAGTGCCGGGATTACAGGCTTAAGCCACCACACCTGGCCTCAAAGACTTTTGACTTGTAATTTCCTTCTTCTTAACTCCAGGTATTAATCGCTTATAACATAGGATATGAGGATGGGAAAAGTGTAGACTTTGGGATGAGGCAGACCTGAGTTTAAATTCTGACTTCACTCTTTTCCAGCTGTGCAACCTTGGGCAAGTGACTTAACTTCTCTCACTCTTAGGTTTCTCAGCTATAAATAGCAATGTGGGGAGATAGAACTCTTCTCTTCCTGTAGAGGGGCTGGAACCTCACTGAGGCTGGGAGTACAGATCCCACAGGAATGAGAGAAGGCCACTGTGGCCCAAATGAGCCTGATCCCAGTAAGGCTGGGGATGTTAGCCAGGAGGGAGGAGGTGACATCTCCCAAGAGAAGGAGATGTGACACAAGGACTGTGTGGTTTGACTGGTGGGACTGCAAGGTGGAAGGGAGGTTGAGAGAGGAGCAGCCATATGTGTAGCCTTGCCTAAAGGTTGGGTCTGCAAAGCTCTAGTGTAGGGTGAGGGAGAGGAGAAGCCCCCTCTGTTCTACCAAACTGCCCTATTATAGCTTCTTTACAACCCTTCAGTTCACAAAGTCAGACAACTGCGGCATGACCCACTGTGGGTTTCTCTGAGGAAATCATGCAAAGGGAGAAGTAGTGGGTAAAGAAATATCAACTCATGGAGCCTCCAGCAAAGACAGGGGTCTGTGATTCTCTGCCTCACCACACTAAGAGCTATGAGGTGGAGTTCCCCATCTTAGCAGCAGTGGAGAGACCTGTGGACCTGCAGAGATAGAAAACATCTCCCATGACGTGAGAAAATAAAACTGAATGATCATTGCCCCAACAAATTGGTAATGGAACATTTTCACAGGCAGAAATATAGGTTCCTCCTATGCCTGAACTATAGGATGAAAAATGTGGGGATTGGAAAGAGTGGAGAGCTCTGTGTGATCGCAGGCCCAGCTCAGGATTAATTTTATCCAGTTCATTCCTCAAACCCTAGTGAACTAATGGATCTAAGCAATGACCATTAGTGACTCCTCAAATCACATAAATAGAGATTCCAGGTAGCAGGACTCCCCCAAGGGAGTGGATACCACCACATATGAAGTAGTCCTGCCTAAACCAATTGAACATGAATCTGGTTGAGTCTTTAGAACCAGCTGCCAATTTACAAAGAAATACAGGGAACAGAGGAACATGTTAAAACACACCATGGGGAGGCCATCAGTGAAATCCAGATTGTGGAAAATTCTACAGATTAAGCAACCAGTTTATTTAATAAAATAAATGGCAGGGATAAGGTATGAAGGGGGATCCTATAGAATAAGATATTCTAAATTTATGTCAACTAATCAACTAACATGCAAAGCTTATTTGGATTCCAATTCAAACAACAGACAGAGAAACAGTTAACCATATGACACGAAATGAGTGGAAATTTGAACACTGACTAGATGTTTGATGACATTAAGAAATTATTGTAAATATTTTAGGTGTGATAATTGTATAGTAGTTATGCTTATTAAAATGGTTCTATTTATTCAGAGATATTGTGTAGTAGAGAACCTAACTTTGCCCTAAGAGAGGGTCTGGCTTTTGCCCCAAGCTTCTAGGAGGTAATCTAAACCCTTGGAATGTCATGCCTAATAGGAGGGTCTTAGTGTGAGGTTGGTACTAACCACTCAGAAAGTCTAAAATTGTGGTTTATGGTTGGGGCCTTGAGTCATGTGATATCAATTTGATCTCTGGAGGGGCTGAGTCTGAGGTTAGTCACGTGGGCATTTGACCATGGAGCCCCAGTAAAGAAGGTGGACACTAAAGCTCAGGTGAGCTTCTCAGGTTGTCAATACTCTGTGCATATTGTTACATATTGTATTAGTGTGCTTGGGCTTCTGTATAAAATATCAGATTGGGTAGCGTATACAATGGAAATTTATTTCTCATGGTTCTGGAGGCTGGAAGTTTGACATCAGTGTGCCAGCATGATCTGGTTCTGGTGAGGGCTCTGTTCCTGACTTGCAGACAGCTGCTTTCTTGCTGAGTTTCACACTGTGGAGAGAGAGTGGCTCTGGTCTCTTCCTCTTCTTATGAAGACACTAATACCATCAAGGCTTCACCCTCATGAGTGCATCTAACTTAATTTTCTCCCAAAGGCTTTACCTCCTAATATCATCATATTGGGGGTTAGGGCTTCAACATATGCACTGAGAAGGGGAACAAACATTCAGTCCACAGCACACACCAATACAAGGAAAGTAGTGCTGCCCATGGCTCTGTGGGGAGAAGACAACAGAAGCTCTCCCACACCACGCCCTAGGTGCTCCTTCCCTTAGTTGAATTTAATCTATATCCTTTGCATGTAACAAGCCATAACCATCAGCATAATAGCCACAATTGAGTTATTTGAGTCCTTCTAATGAATTATCTAACCTGAGAGTGGTTTGTGGAGCACCCCCATCTCTAATTTTGCAGTAGGTGTCAGAAGTGAGAGTGGTCGTGTGTGTATTGTGTGACCTCAAACACCACAGATACACACTGAAGTATTTATAAGTGAAATGCATTGATGGGATGCCTGGGGTATACAGAAGTGGGTGTGGAAAGAGCAGAATTATTCATGGATTGGAAGCCATTGTATATTCAAGATTCTCTATAATAAAAAGTTAAAAGATTTTAGCTAGTCTATTCAGGCAAATCTCCCTGATTCAGATGAAAAAGATTCACCTTCTCATTAGCACTTCTTCATTAGGACTTCTAGGCCCCACTGCCTTCTCTTGAGTTTAGAGGTGGAGACAGGGCCACGTGGCCTAAGTTATGTGGGCACTGAGAAGAACTTCAGCCATAGCAGTCATCAGTCCCTATCAACAGTGCTTGGCCAGCGGTTGCTGAAGGAAAGCCCTTGCTGGATACCTAAGGACAGATGACAAAGCCATGAGGCAGCTGATGGATGTTACCTGTTGAATGGAGTCAGGTATATGTGGTTACTGAGGTGACGGCACAGTGAATCCTGGTGAACAAGCCCCGCTGTGGGTGACTGTGCTGGGCATCAGGGTGCTTCACTCTGACCAGTATCTGCCCCTCCTCACTCTGCTTAGAAATTGCACGATGTGAGCCTTTCAAGGAGACAGCACTTGTCTTCACTAGATAAATTATGGAAGACCAGATCCCCACTGTCTCCAGCGAGTAGAATGTGGGCTTGGCCTCAGAAAAGCCTGTCCTAGAATCTGGAACTAGTGGATCAGGAGGCAGGGACTGTTTAGAATCTGTTCTGGAAGCGGGGGAGGGAATAGTGTTCAACATGATTATAATGCTAGTGGCAGTTCAAGATAAGAGCTACAGCATCCAGAGCCTCAGAGTGGTTAGCCAGGATGGTACTAGCCTCGGTGTTCAGGGTTTGGAGATGGCAGTCGACTTGACATCAGCTCACGCATCCAGAGTCTGCAAGGTGACAATGTGACAGTGTCAGCTTCTATATCCAATCTCTAGTGGCAAGAGTGGCAATGTTGCCTAAAGCATTCAAGGTCTAGAGTGACCATGGCTGTGGTGTCATCTATAGCATTCAGGGTCTATGGTGGTTGCGGCTATGGTATCATCTGCACATTCAAGGTCTAGGGTGACCTTGCTGTGGTGTCATCTGCTGCATTCATGACCCACATCTCATCCTAACCTGGCTACTCCTTCACCATGACCTTGTTTACTCTTCTAACCTGCTCAGTTCCTTAAACTTCTTCCTATTTTTTGATCGTGGTTTCATAGCTTTTCTCTTGATTATATCAGCCACCTTTTACCCAGTCAATACATTCCTCCACCGCTTAATTTAACTGAACTTAGTTTCTGTTCGTAACCAAGACTCTGAGCCAGTTGCATGGCCTTTTGCTCACATTTCTCTCGTTCCTGGCCCTAAAGTCTTGTCTGTCTTCCCTGGGGTCCTCTGACCTCATGATTGTGTCTCTCCCCCTCCACTTCTCTTCACCATGTCTGTCCAAGAGAGTCTTTGGTAGTCTGGACAGAAGTCCTGTCTCCTCTAAGTCTCAAACATTTCAGGATGCCACTTTGTAAAAACACGGGCTATTGAAATTAATCATAAAACTCTCCGTTCTCTGCCTTAAAGTTGTCAAAAAATAGCTCCAAGTACAAAATAAAGTGGATGCCTAAATGCGGTGGATCAGAGAGGAGGAAAGAATATCTGCAAGAAAATATTTGTTCTGTAGAAAGACTTGTACATAAATGCTCATAGCAGTTTTATTCATAGTAGCTCCAAACTTAAATAGCCTAAATGTCCATTAACAGAGGAATGGATAAACAAACTGTATTCATAGGACAGAATACTATCCAACAACAAGAATGATGGAATCATTGCTACACACAGCATAATGCTGAAGGAAAAGTATACACAAAACAGTACATAATTATGATTCTAATTACATCAAGTTCTGAAATGGGCAAAATTAAATGATGTTAATATAAATCAGCAAGTGGTTGTTTGTGGTCTTGGAGGGGTCAGAATTAATTGGGAAGAGGTCCAAAGAAACTTCTGGTGATGGAAATATTCATTATCTTGATAGGGGTGGGAGTTACACAGGTATATACATCAGGCAAAGCTCAAGGCCTGCAGGTTGCACTCAATATAAATTGCATAGGAGGCTGAGGCATGAAAATCACTTGAACCCAGGAGGCAGAGGTTGCAGTGAGCCGAGGTCATACCACTGCACTGCAGCCTGGGCGACAGAGAGAGACTCCGTGGCAAAAAAAATAGATAGATAGATAGATAGATAGATAGATAGATAGATAGATAGATAGATAGATAGATAGAGATATCTATATAGATACAGATATAGATATATATCTCAACAGCTTAAAAGCCAAGGGAGAGTGAAAGGAGTAGAAACCTCTTCCAAACTTGGCTTCTCACTGCACTGGCTTCTTGTCAAACCTACCCATTTATTGTTAGTTTGATTTCAAAATAAAATGCATTCTCCAAGGACTTCTAGGTCTCCAAGTGCAGACAGAGTGTGTCCCAGAGGCCTGAAGTCCATCCTCCAACAGAGACACGAGGGCTGGCTGTTGGAGGCAAATGCACGCTGGGTATGCACAAAAATGGTGATAAAATCCTATCGGCCACGGTGAAGTACTGACAGCAGCGTCTGCTACAGTGACTCCTCAGATATCTCCTGCCACCAATGCCTACTCTGTAGGTCTGCTGTGAAGATTCCAACCACTGATGTAAAGCTCCTAGCATGTGGCAGAGTCTCTGTAAGTAACTGTCAGCATCATTGTTTTTCAGAGGCTGACCCCAAACCCTTAAGGAGCAACAGACAGGGAGGGAGGGAGAGCAAGAGGGAGAGAGAGATAGAAGGAGAGTAGGAGAAAATGAGAAAAAAGGAAAATAAACTCAACAAGAAGTCCCCAAACCTGAAAGACAGAACTACCACAACTGAATGCCAATATTGAGTCCATGCAATCCCAAGCCAGGATGTCCCTGCAAAGCACAGAAGAGTCTTTCTGCCTCTGCACATGACTTGACTGAAACAAACACCATTTGGAGACAGGCACCATATGTGCACAGCTGCACACACACACAGACACACATACACACCACACACATATGTTCATTATCTGGTAGCCTAGTTTAAAACTAGTGCAGCCGGGTGAAGCCTTCCCTGGTGACCCTCTTGGAAGCACTTACACATGCCCCAGTGCACAAGCAGCACTGTGAGAATTGAGGTAGGAAGATTCCCTGGGGTTGTTACTGCTACTTGTTCAATGGACAAGTTCTATTTTCAGAAGAAAGCGGAAGACGCTGGTTAAAGGCTATTATGTACTGCAAATCGTGAGAATTGCCCCCACATTCCCCACGGAGACTGAGCTCTGTTCTTTAGCTTGATGAAAGCTTTAACCACTTTCGGGTGAACTACTAAACACTACAAAATGGGTTTGGGAGAGGGAGCGGGGTCTCCTCATTGGCAGACTTTTAAAACAATAAAATCTCTCTGGAAGCATTTCAGTGTGATTGGGAAAGGGAAAATACATTGGGTAACCTCCCAAATGTCTTACTGTTCCTAAATGAATGCCCTCTGAGATCCATTGCTCTATGGACAATCCTATAATGCCCTACAGATAAGCCTAAGATTTGCTTTTTCTGTGAAAGTGTTTTTGTACCTTAAATCACACAGTTTTAAGAATCTCAAGCTTGTATGTGCCCTATCCATACCCCCTCCTATAAGGATTCCTGCTCCCAGTCCCTGGGTGGGCCAGTAGACCTCCTAACACACCTTCCCTCCACCTCACTTGGATTGGTATGGACACACAAGGTGTTGGGATGATCTGTTAGAGTGGGAAAGCCTGGATACCAGGTCAAGGCATGAGGAGGTGAATTAATTTTCTGGCTATAGAATGGATTCAATCTACACCTTAATCAAAGCAACTCTGCCAGTGCTCACCATCATCCTGGTCCACCGCAAGACTCCTGTGTGAATGTGTGAAATTCAACTTGGCGAGGAGGCAGAGCCCTAGCTGGAGAGGGTAACTGACACATGGCAAGGGAGTAGGGATGGGGGAGAATTAGACACTTTGGTGAAACAGTACCATTGGCCTCTCTCCACTTATATCATGTGAGCTGCACCTGCAGCCAGGAGGGTGTGCTCAGGTCTAGTTCTCTATCTTCTAAGTTTGTTGAACAAAGGGTTTGGCACGCCACTCAGGGTCATATAAATGCTTCCATCAGCAGAAGATCAAAGGTCTCCATGTCCTTAACATAGCTTGCCATCTTAAATAAACAACACAGAAAAAAGTGGTTTTGCTTTAGCTCTCATGACCACATGTCTTTGTTTTCAACTGAAAAGCTGGTACAAATAGTCTAAAACAAACAGACTTGTTAAAGAAAGGCAGACTCTTGTTGGCATTCACAGTGGAAAACTCCCTACAGGTCTTCCTGATGGCAGAGATGTCTGTGTGCCAGGTCAGCTGGTGCCCAGCTGGTGAGGGTACTGGCAGCGCCGGCAGGAGGCTGGCTGTCTGGCTCAGCAGGGTGTCTCATCTCCCTTCTCTGTCCCTAGGCCAGAGTGAATTTATCTTCTCTGAAAGATCAGTTCTCCCTAGTTCAAGTTCTGATTCTCTTCAAAAGAAGGGGATAAGGCAGGTTGCAGATAAAGGTAAAAGAAAAAAGGAAAAGCAGGCAATTTTTTTTTTCGTGGCCATAAATGTAAAATCCAAAATTCAAAGACATTTTAAAAAGGGAAACAATGGCAATGTACGATGCTAACAAAGGGGTAAGCCGGATAGTGAGGGACATGTGGGAACTTATCTCTATTGCATTTCTGCACATTTAAAATTGTTTCAAAGCAAGATGGCAGAATAGGAGATTTCAAAGTTCATCCCTTCATAGAAAATCCATTTGAAATACTATCCACACACACAAAACAATTTTCAGTAGAATTAAAGAATTCAGGTAAAAAATTATAGCACCTGTGGTGGGCGCCTGTAATCCCAGCTACTCGGGAGGCTGAGGCAGGAGAATGTCATGAACCCGGGAGGCGGAGCTTGCAGTGAGCCGAGATCGCA
>NW_012112808.1:5674411-5685670 GCF_000951035.1 Colobus angolensis palliatus | reverse complement strand
AACACGGTGTCTCTACTAAAAATACAAAAAATTAGCTGGGCATGGTGGTGGGCCCCTGTAGTGCCTGCTACTCGGGAGGCTGAGGCAGGAGAATGTCATGAACCCGGGAGGCGGAGCTTGCAGTGAGCCGAGATCGCATCACTGCACTCCAGCCTGGGCGACAGAGCGAAACTCCATCTCAAAAAAAAAAAAAAAAAAAAATTATAGCACCTGGATAGCAGAAATAGAAAAAGATACACTGAAGAGGGTAGGATGGACAATTTCCCATTAACTAAGCAACGCCTCCCCCACGCCTGCCCAGTGCTGACAGAGATACCTTCACTGAGCTCAGGGAAGTGATGAGCACCCAGTTTCACCAAGGACCCCAGCACCAGGCCTTTCCCAGTGAACCCAGCCCTGACAGACCCAGACTCCATGCCTTCTCCTGAGGACCCATTTTCCATGGACCCCAGCAGGAGGCCAGCCCCTGTGACCCCTGCAACTCCACTCCTGAAAACACTCCTGAACAGTGAATGAGTCAAAGACGAATTCAAAAGGGAAATAAATAAATATCTTGAAAAAATGAAAATAAAAACACAACTTACCAAAATTTATGGGATACAGTAAAAGTAGTTCTAAGAGGGAATTTTACGGAAATAAACATCTACATTAAGAAAAAAAGATCTCAAATAAACAACCAAAGTTTACACCACAACAAACTAGAAATAGCAGAACAAAGTAAGCCCAAAGTTAGAGGAAGGAAGCAAACAATGAAAATAAGAGCAGAAATCAATGAAATAGAGACCAGAAAAACAATGAAAAAGACCAATAGAAATAAATGTTTTTTTAAAAACGATAAAGTTGACAAGCTTTTAGTTAGACTAAGAAAAACAGAGAAGACTCCAGTAAGTAAAATTATAAATTAAAGAGAAAACATTACAATTGATACCATAGAAATACTAAGGGTCATAAGAAATTCCTATGAACAATTATATGCGACCAACAGTATGACCTAGAAGAAATGGATACTTTCCTAGAAACATACAACCTACCAATACTGAATCTTGAAGAAATAAATAACCTGAACCGACTATTAACACATAAGAAGATTAAGGCCGGGCGCGGTGGCTCAAGCCTGTAATCCCAGCACTTTGGGAGGCCGAGACGGGCGGATCACGAGGTCAGGAGATCGAGACCATCCTGGCGAACCCGGTGAAACCCCGTCTCTACTAAAAAATACAAAAGAAAACTAGCCGGGCGAGGTGGCGGGCGCCTGTAGTCCCAGCTACTCGGGAGGCTGAGGCAGGAGAATGGCGTGAACCCGGGAGGCGGAGCTTGCAGTGAGCTGAGATCCGGCCACTGCACTCCAGCCTGGGAGACAGAGCGATACTTCGTCTCAAAAAAAAAAGAAGATTAAATTGGTAATCAAAAGCCACCCAACAAAGAAAAGCTCAGGACCTGATGATTTTACTTGTAAATTCTATCAGGCCCTGAGCTGAAATAAAACTTAAGGCCGATTCTTCTCAAACTCTTTCAAAAACTTAAAGAGGAGAGAACACTTCCAATCTCATTTTACAAACCCAGCATTACCTTGATACCAAAGCCAGACAAGGATACTACAAGCAATCAAAATTACAGGCAAATACCCCTGATGAACATACATTGAAAAATCCTTAACAGAATGGTAGCAAACCAAATTCAGTAGCACATTAAAAGGATCATACACTATGATCAAGTGGGATTTATTCCTGGCACGCAGTGTTTGTTCAACATATACAAATCAGTAAATATGATCTATCACATTAGAGAATGAAGACTAAAAATAATATCATCTCAATAGACCCAGAAAAAGCACCTGACAAAATTAAACTCTCAATAAATTAGGTCCAAAAGGAACATACCTCAGTGTAACAAAGGTGATAAATCAATAGTCCACAGCTAACATCAGCATAGTCAACAACAACAACAAAAAAGCTGGAAGTTTTTTCTCCAAGATTAGGAACAAGGTAAGGATGCCCAGTCTCGCCTCTTCTATTCACCATAGTAATGGAAGTCCTAGCCAGAGTAATTAAGTAAGAAAGAGAAATAAAAAGCATCCAAATTGGAAAGGAAGAAGTAAAATTTTCTCTGGTTGTAGATGACAAGATCTTACACGCAGAAAACCCTAAAGACTGGTGAAAAAACTATTAAAATTATTAAATAAATTCAGTAAAGTTGCAGAATACAGAAATCAGCATTCAAAAATCAGTTGCATTTCTATACACTAATAACAAATTATCAGAAAAAGAAGTTAAGGAAGCAATCCCATTTACAATGGCATCAAAGAAAATAAAATATTTGGAAATAAATGTAATCAAGGAGATTAAAGATCTGTACCTTAAAGTCAGAACTTTTACTTTGGGTTATTACACTATTAAAGTATATTGTTTATTAATTGCCTTATTTACATATTAAAGATTTGACTTTGTAAGAATATTGCTTTTTTTCAAAACTGAAAAAATAGGTCTCAGATTTGTTTTCTGGACTGTGAAAAAAAGGTGTGCTTTGGTAGATGTTACTACCATAACATCTTAAGATAACTCAAGGACGAATTATTATTTAAACTTTTCTTATTTTTGTATTTTATCACATATGCTTCTAGTAGCAACAGCACAGAGTTGTAACTGAAATAGATTCTGGGGAAATAGCATTAATATGTAGCTTTTACTGTTTCATATACCAAATTTTTAAAAATTTTGTATCTGATTACCTATAATGAGATACCATTACCAAAATAATAAAAATCAGGTTTTTTTAAGAAAGGAAATTGAAGAAAACACAAGTAAATGGAAAGATATTTCACACTCATGGGTTGGAAGAGTTAATACTGTCAAAATGTTCATACTACCCACAGCAATCTACAAACTCAATGCAATCCCTATAAAAATTCCAATGCTATTTTTCCTAGAAACAGAAAAAACAACTGTCAAATTCATATTGAACCAGAGAAGACCTTGAATAGCCAAAGCAATCTTGAGCAAGAACAAAACTGAAGGTATCACACTTCCTGATTTCATACTATAAAACAAACCTATGGTAATCAAGAGAGCATGGCATTTAAAAAAGACATATAGACCATTGGAACACATGGAAATAAGCCTATACATTTAGGGCCAATTGATCTTCAACAAAGATCAATTGTTGATCTTCAACAAAGGTGCCAAGAATATACAATGAAGAAAGGACAGTCTCTTCAATAAATAGTGTTAGGAAAACTGGATGTCTTCATGCAGGAGAATAAAATTTGACTCTTATCTAATGCCATATGTGAAAACCAGCTCAAAATTGATTAAAGATTTAAATATAAGGTATGGTCCTGTAAAACTTCTAGAAGAACACACAGGGAAGAAGTTTCTTGACGTTGGTCTGGGCAATGATTTTTTAGATATGACCCCAAAAGCACAGGCAACAAAAACGAAAGTAAACAAATGAGATTACATAAAACTAAAAATTTCTGTACAGCAAAGGAAACAATCAACAAAGTGAAGAGATAATCTATGAAACTGAAGAATATATTTGCAAATCATCCAATCATCCATCTGATAAGGGGTTAATACCCAAAATATACAAGGAAATCATACAATCCAATAGCAAAAACAAAAACAAAAAGAAAAAACATGAATAAACTGATTGAGACTAGGAAAGACAAATTGTCATTTGTCCACAAAAGACATGCAAATGGCTACATGAGGCATATGAAAAGGTATTCAACGTCATTAGTCATCGGAGAAATGCAAAGCAAAACCGTGATGAGGTATCACCTTGCACCTGCTAGAATGACTATTATCAAAAGTCTAAAGATAAGAAACTTTGGCAAAAACGTGGAGAAAGGGGAATCCTTGTTCACTGTTGGTGGCAATGTAGATTGGTACAGCCATTATGGAAAATAGTATGGAGCTTAAAAATTAAAACTAGAATTACCATATGATCCAGCAATCCCACTTGTGAGTATACTTCCAAAGGTAATGAAATCAGTATCTCAAAGAGATATCTGTACACCCATGTTCACTGCAGCATTATTCACATGGCTAAAATGTGAAATCAACCCAAGCATCCAGGTGAAAGATTACAGCACCTGGGCAGTGCAAAGGAATAAGAAAAGACACATTGAAGAGGGTAGGATGGACAATTTTACATTAACTGAGTCACAACTTCCCCAAACCCACCCAGTATTGACAGACACACCTTCACTGAGCTCAGTAAAGTGGTGAATAAATGAATGAATTTGTAAAAAGAAAACATAAGGTATATTCATATATATATATATATATATATACACACACACACACACACGTATATATGCACAATGAAATATTATTCAGCTTTCAAAAGAAAGAAATCTCATTTGTGACAACATGGATCAACTTGAAGGCCATTATGCTAATTGAAATAAGCCAGGCGCAGAAAGCTGAATACTGCCTGATCTCACTTACATGTGGAATCTAAAAAAAGTCTAGCTCCTGGAAGCACAGAGTGGAATGGTGGTTGCCAGGGCTGGGGAATAGGGAAATGAGGAGGTGTTGTTCAAAGGGCACAAAATTTCAGTTTTGCAGGATGAATAAGTTCTGGAGATTTAATGTACAGCATGATGTACTACATTATGACTACAGTTAATGATACTGTACACTTAAAATTTGCTAAGAGAGTAGGTTTTAAGTGTTCTTAACACAAAACAAAAACGGTAACTATGTAAGTCAATAGATATGTTAATTAACTTTATTGTGGTAATTATATCACCAATATGTCTATTAAAACATCATGTTGTACACCTTAAATATATATATAATTTTATTTGCCTTGATAAAGCTGGAGAAAATACATTATTCCAAAATAAAATGATCATCAGTAAATAAAAGCTGCTATGGACTGAATGTTTGTGTCCTCCCAAAATTCACAGCTGAATCACCAATCCCCAGTGTGATCGTATTAGAAGATGGGTGTTTGGGAGGTAATTAGGTCAAGAGTGGGGTATCTTCATGATGGAATCAGTGCCTTTATAAGAGGAGACAGAAGACAGCCCCCGCCCCCCTACCTCTCCCATGTGGGGACTCAGTGAGAAGAAGCCTGTCCACAAGCCTCACTAGGAACTGAATCTGTCAGCACCTTGATCTTGGACTTCCCAGCCTCCAGAACTGTGAGAAAGAAGTTTCTGTTGTTTATAAGCCACCCAGTCTATGGCATTTTGTTATAGCAGCCCCTACTGACCAAGACAAAAGTGGAACAGATAAGTCACACACCATGGCAATTAAGAGGCTTTGGTGTCAGACTCACTGGGTTGGGGTCCCTCCACCCATGGCTGGCTCCATGACCTGGACGAGAGAACTCACCCTTTCTGGGATCCAAGCCCCTCAGCACAGAACAGTACTTTCTGTGGAGGTGCCTGTGCAGAGTCCCTGGGATCACAGTGCCTGGCACAGAGTAGGTGCTCAGGAAAAGTCAGCTATTATCACTATCACTAAAAGGCAGGGGCTGTGAGGCCATCAGCCCCAGGAGTCACACAGAGCCTGCCTTCTGACATCACCATTCCTGCGATGAGGACTCATCAACAAATAGAGTTAAAGCTGGTCCCATGGAGGGAGCAGAGCCCCTCAACCCCACATTCCGCAATACTCTCAGGATTCCTCTAATCCTGAAACCGGAGGTGTCTCCTACCATGCCTGTGCCCAGAAATTAGACTGGATTTTTTGAAGTGTAGAATTAGGAGAAGTAGATACATAATCCATAAAGAACTTACAAAACTGCAAATCTTCACTCTAAAAGAATCTCATACATTGATAACTCTGTAATTTATTATATGCAAAGTGAAAGCTGAGTTAAGTAATGTCTAAAGTTGTATGGACCCCTGAATGTGTTTCAAACACAACAACTTTGGGAGGCCGAGGCGGGTGGATCACCTGAAGTCAGGAGTTTGAGACCATCCTGGCCAACAAGGCCAAACCCCGTCTCTACTAAAAATACAAAAATTAGCCGGGCGCAGTGGTGGGCGCCTGTAATCCCAGCTACTCAGGAGGCTGAGGCAGGAGACTCACTTGACCCCGAGAGGCGGAGCCAGTTAGCCGAGATCGTGCCACTGCACTCCAACCTGGGCGACAGAGCCAGACTGTCTCAAATTAAACACACACACACACACACACACAATTATGAAGCTCTGTTTAAGAAAATACTGGAAGCCGAGGCGGGCGGATCACGAGGTCAGGAGATCGAGACCATCCTGGCTAACACGGTGTCTCTACTAAAAATGCAAAAAAAATTAGCCGGGCGTGGTGGCGGGCGCCTGTAGTCCCAGCTACTCAGGAGGCTGAGGCAGAAGAATGGCGTGAACCTGCGCGGCGGAGCTTGCAGTGGTCTGAGATCGTGCCACTGCACTCCAGCCTGGGTGACAAGTGAGACTCAGTCTCAAAAAAAAAGAAAGAAAATACTGGTTTTTCTTTTTCTTTTAAGAACACCCTTTTGATTCTCTTCATAATTTATCAGAGCCAGTACCTGGAATGTCTCCCTACTTCCTTTCTTTGAATCCAAATTACCTTTCCCTCCATACACACTGAATAGCCAATCAGGGAGTAAGTTCATTTAAAATTTAAGTTCATTTAAAAATTTTAAATATGTGTCCAAAAGATTATCTTACTAGTTTATATTAACATATATATACACACACATATATATATAATTGTAGTAATATAACTTATATAATGTATACTGTATTTAAATCAATTCTCTCTTCTAAATAAGTGCCCTAATTCATGACAGGATGGCTCCTTTATGTTAAAACTGGGAAAGAAAGATGCAAAAAGTGAGTGATGAAATAATCTGTACAATAACCCCCCATGACATGACACAAGTTTACTTATACAACCAACCTGCACATACATCCCTGACTTAAAAATAAAAATTTAAAAAAGACAGATGAAATGCGGAAAAAAAAGAGTGCTGACTTTCTCTAGAAAACAAAGTGTGAGGAAATTTTTGAGTGGTTGGTCAGGGGAGGGCTGGGCATAGAAGATAAGGAAAGTAGTTGGAAGCTGGACCCCACACCAGGAGAAATAGCCAGGGACTCACGTAACAAAACATGAAATTGAGTCTTCAGTTTTTGTTATCATTTTTCTGTCTTCATGGTAGGGCAGCATTTGACTCAGGCTTAAACAGATAGAGCATTTGTTTTTTCTCTCACCTGACAATAAATCCAAAGTTGGTAATTCAGGCATGATCTGGCTGTTCTATAATGTAATGAAGAACAAAGAGTCTTTCTGTTTTCCTCAGCATGTGCCTTTTTTCATTATGGTCACAAGTTGGCTGCTATTTCTCCAAGCATCACATTTACCTTCCAGATAGGTATAAGACAACATAGCAAAGGAGAAAGGAGGTATTGTCTGTATTAGGAAAGCAAAGGCTTACCCTGTTAGACAAAATCAAGTCACACTTCTAGCTACAAGAAAGTCTGCAGGAGTGACTGTTTTTAATTAAGCCTGTGGCCATCACAAACAAAATTGGGGTTCTGTAACTAACAAAAAAGAGGAAGTGGCAGTTGAATAGGAATAAAGTAAATCTGCCACAGTGCTGCTGTGGCATGGACCCTCTAAACCACTAAGAACCTTCAGTAAAGTCTGCATCCAAAAACCTTGTACGAGTGGTAGAGTGTTGGAAACTGATATGAAAGGACTGAGCCCCATGTGTACATTGATGTATAGCCAATGAAGGAAGGTAAGCTATAACTGGGCTCAAAATTCCTTCAGAAGCAAGAGCATAGAGGCAGATGCGAAGATAAAACTACAAAGCTTCAGGCAGGAGATGAACAGGAAGCCATGTTTGTTGGTCATGAATCCGTTGTTATCGTTGATGGAGATGATATATACATAGATAGATACATACATACATAGATACATACATACATTAGATAAGATGTATAGATAGATGACAGATGAGATAGATAGATAGATAGATAGATAGATAGATAGATAGATAGATAGATAGATGATAGATAAGATAGGATGGATGGATAGATAAGATAGGTAGATAGATAAAGATGGGATGGATAGATAGATGATAGGATGGATGGACAGATAGATGATAGGATGGATGGATAGATGAATAAAGAGATAGATAGATGACAGATACACAGATAATATCTACTCAGCACATACTGCATTCTTGGCAGTGCTCTATGTGCTTTTTCTATTTTATCCTAATTAATCTTCCCAAACAATAAAAAAGAAATGAAAATTATTTCAATTTTACTAATAAATGCATGGCGGGGGGCAAAGAAAAGTTATTTCCTTGGCTTAATAACATTCAAGTTCTCTGCACTGTTTGCACATGCACTGCCCAAGCACAAACTGTAATTATCTGCCTGTCTTGTCTGTCCTTGCCCTGTGGGAAAGCCATGCCTTCCTCCACCAGCCAGCAGGTAGCCTAGCGTGTTGTACTTTGACTTCAGCTTACGTTCTTTTTGAATCATCAAAGAGGCCAACTTCCCTTTCTCCCTCTGAGCATTTAATCTCTAATGAACTAAACCTCACCATTGGGTAGTTTGCTCACATACTTTATTTAATTTATCCTCAGAATTGGCTCCACCAAGATGGGAAGAGGACCAGGCCAGAGAATTTAAGCGTGCCAACTCCCAGCCGTCTCTTCTCTCTGTATCTGACACCGCAAAATATTATATTAGGATCCCATAACAATTCATTGTAGTTGATTGGCAATATTCTTAGGTAATTTATCAGTCTTTTCTGAAGTACACAGTCCTGACCAATCTAGAATCTAGAAACTAAAAGACCCAGAAAAGCCATAATGGGTGAAATTACTACCAAGCACTCAGTGGCCAATAAGAGTAAGAGATCAAATCCCACCACCGGGAGCCTGATCTGGCACTTAGAATAAATGGCTGAATTATAGAACCAGTGTCCTTCATCAGCCAACCAGAATGGGCCACCAAACAACCTTGTGCATAGTCGACTTCATGGGACGAGATGGTAGAGTTTCACTCCAGCTCCACATCAAGTTGACTGGGAGACCTTGGGTCTCAATTTCCTCAACCATAAAATAAACAATCTGTGATTCTAGTTCTAAAAGTCTTTGTTTCTTCTCCAGCAACTAAGATCCAGAACTCTGTTGCTACCTGCTTGACACCAATAAATGAATATTTATGTGCCTGGTAGACTGATGTTGCTAGCAAATAGTGGTCACAGGTCTCCAAGAAGTTAGCAATTCTGTTTTGGGGAAGATAATCCCCAGCCAAGGTGTCAAAAATAAAGGACAAATTGTCAACAAATAACTCAGCCTGAGGTATTTCAAACACATCATAAAACGATTTGTGAGGGGTTTTATAGGCTTGTCGGGTTGATGGAATTTTGCCTTGTATGCAGAAGAACTCAAACGCGTCATAAAAAAATTTGTAAAAACCTTGCCAAACTCATAAACAAACATCTCTGAGTTCTGATATCATGTTTTCATGGTACATTCTTCAATTCCTTTCGCCATACTGGGTTAATGTTGAAACCTGGATTTCACATCTTTTGTTTTGAATATTCCCAGAGTCACCAGGCAGGGTCAGCATTTTAAATGAACACTCAAGCATTTGACAAGAGACAAGATAACCCCAAGCCCAGTCACAGGATTTCCCTTATGGACCTTCTACATCCCTACCATTCCTGCTCCCTTCCCACCACAGTCCCAGCCCCACCAGGACAGAATCATTGGTAAAATTGGTGGGGTGGTGCTTAACAAGAAAAGCAGAACGCTATGGCAGTGGATGTTGTTGGTACCTGGCCCATATCCCCTCAACCCTCATCACGCTTGTGTGTGTCAACCTAGTGCCTTCCGATGGGCAAGAGCTGTGTGGTTCTGGCAAGGTACGGAGCTTTTCAGGTACCTGGAGCCTGCACGGCCTGGGCATGGAGGCTGGAAGTGCCAAAGAGTTGACACACACTCTGATCATCCTTAAACCAATAGCAGATGGAAGTGGCGGAGAAATACCCCCCACTTCCTCGCTTCTCAGGGAGAATAATGCTGCAGTGTGTCCCTCTTTCTCTCAGAGGTCCCAGTGGGATGAAGCCCCCATTGCCCAGTAACAGCTTTCTTCCACTCTCTGTCTCATTTACCTGCTCTCAGATTGGTGCTTCCTGGGATCATTTCTCAAATAAAGAGAGCACAACCTAAGAAAGCCACTCAATGTAATGAGACAGGTATTCACATCTCTCCATGGTCACATATGCAGGCAGGGACACCTGTGCATTTATACACATCCTCTCCACACAGGATTTAAGGGAGCCAAAAATTATTTCTTGAGCCGTTTATACATGCTTAGTGCAGCGGGATCTAAAAAAAGGAAATTACATCCTTGCATTACATTTTAGGGTTTTTTTCTAGTAAAATTTCTTTCCTTTTTTTTGTTATAAAAGTGATAGATGCTTATTGCAGAAAATTTAGAAGTTATAGCTTGAAAAACAGGATAACATTTACATCATCACTAACCTTGCCACCCAGGCTGTATCACTGCTGATATTTTGGTAAGATCTTTTCCAAATACAAGGATGAATATGTGTTTGTGTGCTCAAAAACAGAATCATAATGTGTATACTACTTGGAATTCACTTTTTCCATTTAGCAATGTCTTAAACATCTTGCCACATAAATATTCTGCTACAACTTCATTTAATGATGAAATAGTGTTCCCTTGCACAGTTATGTCATTATTGAATCAATTGCCCATCACTGGACACTCAAGCTAACATTTGGTTTATAAAGCACCATCACAGACATCGGTTCTTTTGATCCTCCCAACAAGAAGTTGTTGGAGAAGTTGGTCAAACAGGAATTGTTTGACAGATGGGCCACCAGAGGCCCATCTCATAAAGGAGACAAGATTCAAACACCTGAAGCACCAAAAGGACGATTAAGTATTAAACTCCGTGGGAATGAACATAAGTTGTATTAAAGATGCCAATTTTTTCTTTGTCCTGCCAACATGCTTTTAACGAGGCCTCCATTCATACACCCCAGTGGAATGGGCATCATAGGATGTCACCCTACCTCGTTTGTAAAAATACAATCCTTTATTGTTACAATAAGATAATCAACTGAACCTCTTTCTTTAGCTCCATTAAATGGGTGTAATTCTGCTTTGTTTTTATAAATTCATAGATCTTTAGAGCAGGAAGAAAACTTCTGCTTCTAGGAAGAGGTTTTTGAAGTCTCTCTGTATTTTTGAAGTATATATATGTAATCTATATATGTATTTTTATTTTA
>NW_012112808.1:5619902-5674331 GCF_000951035.1 Colobus angolensis palliatus | reverse complement strand
TTGCCATATTGTTAAGGCTGGTCTTGAACTCCTGAGTTCAAGAGATCTGCCTGCCCCAGTCTCTCAAAGTGCTGGGATTACAGGCATGAGCCACCATGTCCAGCCCAACCCTGTCTCATCTTTTCGATCACAGTTGGTTGGGCCATGATGGACACGAGGCCCAAGGAAAGTTCACCCATTGGTTAGCTAGACCTATGGTTCATGTGTCATGGTTCAAAACGGTGAATGGGTCTACCAAAGTCTTCTTGGCCCAGGAATTAGAACTAAGAGACAGAGAAGGAAGGTTTGGGTCAGCTGTGGGTACCAGTGGGCATAGAGAGTGGAGGACAGGAGAGCCATTTGGGGCCATTTTGAACACCAAAGGAAGAAAAGCTCAGAGGATGCAGGTTGGAAAGGAAAGACTGGATAAAAGTAACAGAGAAAAGCAAAGAAGGAGATAGATGGACAGCGACAAACAGAATGATTATGCTAGCTCGAGATGCAGCAGAAGACAACTCCATTCTTGGAACTGATCAATTTATCCTATCCAGAAGCCTAGTTATTCAGTCATTCTAGACCTTTCTCTGTTCTTGAGTAAATTTCCCATACACTACCTTCATTTGGTTTTCCTAACTTGAACTCCTCTGTCAGTCAATAATTTACAAATAAAAGATTCCCACCTTGGATTGGGAATCCGAGGCTACAATAATTGGTCAGTCCAATTAAAGGCTACAGAAGCATACAGATTCTGTACAGGTTATAGAAATGTATAGATTCTGTACAGGATATAGAAATGTAAAGTCTATAGAAATGTATATATTCTGTACAAGCTATAGAAATGTAAAGGCTACAGAAATGTATAGATAAGAGGGCTTGGTATATGCCAAAATCGTCAGAGGAATAATCTCAGAGGAAGCAAGAAGTGTCCAGGCCTTAGAAGATGTGTGAGATTAGGATGATGGTGGTGAGAGGAGGATGATAGAAAATGGGGCAGTAAGCCTGGCAAGTCTGAGGGAAGATCCTGGTGAATTCCCATATCAAGTCTCTTTCTGAAGAGAAAGGAGAATTGACACTCAAGGAGGAAAACCTCAAGGAAGACCAAGAGAGCTTTCGTGTCATCAGATAATTCCTAAAGAGTGGCCACAGAACATGAGGAAATGAAATGCCCAAGGAAGCACCCATTAGTACCACCACCAGCTCTCCTGGACCACTAGCTAAGGCATGCAGGTCACTGGCCTCTCTGAAGCTAGGTAAGGAATAGCAGAGGAAGTGAGGTGGTGGGAGAAAAGAATAGGGGTACAGGCTAGGCACAGTGGCTCATGCATATAATCCCAGCACTTTGGGAGGCCGAGGTTGGTGGATCACTTGAGGTCAGGAGTTTGAGACCAGCCTGGCCAATATGGTGAAACCTCATTTCTACTAAAAATACAAAAATTAGCCGGGTGTGGTGGTGCATGCTTGTAGTCCCAGCTACTCGGGAGGCCGAGGCAGGAGAATCTCTTGAACCCAGGAGTCAGAGGTTGCCATGAGCCGAGATCACTCCACTGCACTCCAGCCTGGGCGACAGAGTGAGACTCTGTCTCAAAAAAAAGAAAAAAAAGAATATGGGTATAATACATTAAGTCTGAGCTATACGGGGAAACCTGAACTTTATTGTGCTACTGTGTACCCCTCCCCCTGGCCTCAGTTTCCTTCTCTGTAGAACAGAGCCAGTGTTGTTTCTCTTACACCATGTGCAGGTCAACTGGAGTTCCTTCGCTGCTTACGTATTAGCCCTGTTAAAACCTCATCCCGATACCAAGAAAAAGCTTCCCAGAATTGCTGAGGAATCAAAGGGACGTCAGAGAGGGCAGTACCATTTTGTCCTCAGAAGCATTCGAAAGTCAAGGACTCAAAAATTTCTGGGTAGCAATAATGTCGCAATAAAAAATTTCCAGTGTACAGGCAAAGAAGTTCATGATGCTTGTGAACACAATTGGTAGGAAAAACGATGAGTTCTTTAAATCCCTTCCATGTGGGTATTGTTAAGTATCTAAGAATGTAAGGCATCTACTCCCCAAGAGATTCAAAACATGTGCTTTCATCTACTGCCAATCAATCAATCATATATTAGACTTTGTTTCCAGTCCCAGCTTTGCCACTATGAACGTATTCCCATACAATATTATAACATGTCACAACACAACACAGCATTCCCCTCCAGGGTGAGGGGAGATGAGGGAGTGGTGAAGGTGCCTCCCAAGACCAACCTCACGTTTCTCCTAGTCTGCCTCTGAGTGCTGTGCTATACCCTGGTGCAACTTGAGAGAAGATGGGTTAAGTCGTTGGAGGAAACCCATTTCCCATCCTCGAGCTTCCCTGGGGCACTTCACTCACCGGACCACAGCAGGCAGTGTAGGAGAGAACCGTGCCCTTTCCTTCTCCTCTGTTGCTCTTCTGCAATCCAACTCCACCATTAATGAAGCAATGCTATATTTTACTCCCTCTATTGTGTTCCATTCAAACTGCTTACTATTAGGCCCCAGGTGACCGAGCTTTCATGGCTTTCTCTCTTCCCCACTTCTGGGACCTCTGCCATGTTCAGATGGTCACACAGTTCCTCAGACACATTATTTTAGTCTGTTTTCATGCTGCTGACAAAGACATACCTGAGATTGAAAAGAAAAAGAGGTTTAATAGACTCACAGTTCCACATGGCTGGGGAGGCCTCACAATCATGGAAGGCGGAGGCAGAGGTTGGAAAACAGGAGGCAGAAGGTGGAAGGTGGAAGGCATGTCTTACATCACAGCAGACAGGAGAGAATGTACCAGCATGGGAAATCCCAGATGCTTATAAAACCATCATGTCTCGTGAAAACTCATTCACTATCACTAGAACAGTATGGGGGAAACTGCCCCTATGACTCAATTATCTCCACCTGGCCCTTGATATGTGGGGACCGTGTCAAGGTAATAATCTTACTTTATTACCATTCAAGGTGAGATTTGGGTGGGGACACACAACCAAACCGTATCACACATGGAGCTCATTTCTGCCTCTGAGACGGTGCACTCGTTGTTCCAAGATCTTCATGGGATCATGCACAGTCCGTTGTATAACACGAGCTACGTGTTTCTAAAAATCACCATGCTATGCAAAATCACGCAATAAAAATGACAGGGCTCATAAGGAAAATGGCGATACGGGCCTAGCATTCAAAAATGTATGTGACACAATTAAAAAAAAAAAAAAAAAGATGGGAACCTAATAAAAATGGTAGCAGTATTTTATTCAGGTGAATGGATAAGAAGTAGATAAATATGAAAATAAATGTGTCACTTGACCTTGAAAAAGGCCTTAAACCTACTTGTGGAAGTGGACATCTGAGGGGCTGCAGCTTGTGAATTATTATGAATGCAACAGGAGGAGGTGACCTGAAGTTAGGCAAAAGCTGTGTCACTAGAGGCATAGGTGTGTCTCATAACACTTGTGGTGAGCTGAGGTCATGGATAGATATTTAAGGCCCTGCATGTGTCTTTTGTGTATTTCTAAACAGCTCAGTTCAGCTGGGTGCAGTTTTCTGTTTACCTAGTGTTTTTACAGATAAAATCATGCATAAGCAAATGCAAAACTTGTTTCCTAACATAGCAATCTCCTTGGAACAAATTCACATTTTCAAAACAAGCATGAGAGCAGAACTGACTGTAATTCAGATTTCAGCTGCTACCTCTTTAGACAGGACTCACTTGGCACCAGTCAAGAGTAGCCTCTCTTCCACCACCATTGGGCTTGACATCAATGCCCTGTTTTATTTTCCTCTTAAGAGTTATCTTTATCTAAAATGATTTTGCATATGTACATGTTTGGAATTCACTGTCTTTAGCCTCTAAGCTCCACAAAAGGAGAGATGTTATCCCCTTATTCGGCACCCATGTTCCCAGCATTCAGCCTAGTGTTTTGCACAGGGTACGTAAAAATAATAAATGTTTTTAGAATTAATTTGGTTCCTGGTGTTTTTCATCACCTATTAGAACTCCTCGTGGGCAGGGGTGGTTAGCAGGTCCCACCATCTCACCTGTATCTGAGACCTTCAAAAAATAGTGAGAAAATGTTCATTCTTTTTTACCTTCAAATTTGTCTCAGTTACTATTGCTCATAACAGATTACCTCCAAATGTAGAGGCCTAGACAATCATATTATTATATTCTCCAGTTCATGGGTTGGGAATTTGAACAGGGAAGGCACAATGGAAATGGCTTGTTTCCCATTCAGTGACTGGGCCTTCAGCTGAAAGACTTGAAGACTGGGAGTGACCCCACATCCGGGGCTAGAATCATCTAAGGCCAGTTCACTCCCAGGTCCGGAGTCTGGTCAGGGCTGGCTAAGAGTGTAGGACTGACAACCGGAGTGCCTGTCTGTGGCTGCTATGTGCATCTGGGCTTCCTCACAGCATAGTGGCCTCAGAGTAGTTGACTTCTTCTATGGCATGGTGGGGCTCCAAGCAGTAGTGTTCGTCCCAGTGCACAAACATGTGTCACCTGTTATGACCCAGCCTAAGAATCTCCAGAGTCATTCCTACCATATTCTATCAAACTGTCACAAGCCGTGGCATAGTTTCTAAAGTGCCACCCCAAGGTTCTCCACTCTAATCCACAGAACATGTGAGTGTCCATGATTAAGTGCTGTTCTGTAGCATATGTGACCTTAAGATCTGAAGATTATCCAGGAGAGCATGATTTAATCACATGGGTCCTTCAAAGCAGAGAGCCTTCTCTGGCTGATGGAAAAAGAGGTAGTCACGGAAATCTGAAGAACAAGGGAGATTCGATGCACAATTGCTGGCTTGAAGATGGATGAAGCCACATGAAGAAAGGAATGCTGTGGTCTTTGGTATCTGAAAGAAGTCCCCAGCTCACAGCCCATATGGAGAGAGAAACCCCAGTCCTGCAACCACAAGGAACTGAATTCTACGAAAGCCTGAATTCAGTTCAGAAATTCAAACTGATTGGATTTCTTGGGAGCAGATTTCTCCCCAGAGCTTTCAAACAAGAATTCATTCTGGCCAACATCTTGATTTTCGTCCTGTGATACCCTGAGCAGAAAATCTAGCCAGGCAGTGCTGAACTTCAGACTAACAGACCTAAGACCTACCAAATGGTTATTGCTTTAATTTGCGGAGTTGGTGGTAATTTGTTTCATACCAATAGAAAGGAAACTCACCCAGGAGCCTACCGAGATTCAAGGGCAGGAAACATAGATCCCCATCTCTCAATGGGAGGAGTGGCAATTAATTTTGTAGCCTTTTTGCAAAACTACCACAAGATAATTTTCAGAAGTCTCTGCCCCTTATCTTAATCAATCTATACCATAACAGCAGCCTAGTGACTTCAAAAAATCAGGCCTGAACTCAGCTATCTGTATCCCTAGAGGAGCACCCAGGCAACGGCACTCCTTTCCCCATCACCTCACATGCAGCACAGCTGAGGACCACAGCACCTGCTTGGCACCTAGTGCCAGCCCTGGACTTTCCTCTGCCAACTGGCAGGACTCACTGCAACTATTTATAAAAACCAAACACAGGGACTTGGAGAGTCATCCAACGTTATCTAAACTAACGGTAGGATATATTCTGTAAAAAAGAAAAATCTCGGAGATGCTACAGTTATGATTTTCACCAAAGCAGTATAAATGCCAAAGTCGCAGCAGATCTTCGGGTAATTTTGGGTGGCAGACGTAGAAGCAATAAAAGAAACAATAACTACTTCCTAAAACAACATATAATATATAAAGTTATTACCATAGCTTTGTTAAATGAGGATACAGTAACAACTTCGTAAGAGCCCGAGGCCAGAAAATCAGAATTTCAGGAATATTGCTTCCACTTCCTGAAACAGGCAGAAATGCTATGTGCTCCAGAGATAAGCACTGCCCAACTGAACTTTATGTTATGATGGTATGTTCCATATCTGCACTGTCCAATATGGTAGGCACCGGCCACAGGTGACTGCTGAGGACTTAAAAAGTGGCTAGTGCTACTCAGGAACTGAATGTTGAATTATACTTAAATTTAAATAGCTGTATGTCGCTAGTGACCACAGTATCAGAGAAGACATATCTAGACTTTTTTCAATGTAATATTTTAATTAGGCAACCCAGCTCTAGACCTGACAAGCACTAGGTAAGGTAGATTAAGAAATTCAAGTGGACCAGTTTTCAGTGTTGGGGTGAATAACATCCCTTACCATCCTATCATTTTGCTTGAAGAACTAATTGAGGAGACCTGGATATGAATTATAATCACTTAGAGCACATATCACTGGTAATTTCTCCCAACCACTTTCCCACTACGAGCTACAGGTTAACTTTTCAAAGGGTAGCAGTCTAGAAATTATCTAAAGCAACTGCTACCTGAAACTGTGTTTCTCTTCTTAGTAAGGCAAAAAAGTTGAAGGGAAGTTTGTTTGCATATTTGTAGCTAACAATATAAAATCTTAGACTGTGGGAGCTTATTTGGAAGATCCAGAAGCAATAGGAGGGGTCCACTTGACCAAAACTCACAATAGTTTATCTGAAACTTGGACCTGTGTCCAGAGATGGTGTTCTCCTTCTGCGCAGTAGTACCTTCCTCTCTCCCCACCCACTGGCTTCTGAATTCCTAATGCATACAAAGCATCTCATAAACCATTAATCTCACAAGGAAAAAATAAAAGATAAAGTATTATCCTTGGTCTGGAGGTTGGTGGAACTTTCTTTCCAAGTCAGTAGTAAAATGGTGAGCCACTTCCTAACTCTAGCAGTTTCTAGTCATCTGTGGTGCCTATATCAGTGACCACAAAAGATATGGCTGAAGATTTCGTGTAAGCCGTGGTTCGCATGACTTCCCAATATGGGAGGAATATTCCCACAGAACCAAGTGCCAAGAAGGCTAATAGTTGACTGTTTTGTACAAACATCCCTAAAGTCTTAAAACAGGGGGTATTGAAGATAATCCGTGCAAAGTTGACTGTCCCCCCCACACACATGAACCGATAAATTTGATAACTGAGACATAATAGAGCGTTGTTCTTCTGAGACCACACGAAAGATTTTTATGGGAACGTAAACCTCGGGGATCACATTTCCACTCAAGCAGCCAGCAAAGTGCTTTGCTTCTCATCAAAGAGTTATGCTGAAGGAGATACCTGGCAATCAATTTCAAGCTAGGCCTCCGGGGAACTCCAGTTAGACTAGGCATTCAGCTACTAAAACAAAATAATAGGACTCATAGAAAAAAGGGTAAGTTAATGAGTAGGATTATCTCAATTTTAGGGTTTTCTCTTAGAAATGTTTCTTCAATGGGTGATATATATCATGTTTATTTAAACTGGAATCTAATATAAGCTGGCATTGGATTCAGCACCAAAGGGTAAAGTAATAGTACAACATGTTATAGTAAGCCACGAAGACTGGTAGTTTCCTAGTGCCATGCCCCGTGATAGGTCTGAGAACAAGTGACCTGATGTAAACACAGTTCCCACATGTCATATCCCTGCTCAACAGTTCAACACCCAGAAATAGCTCATTCACCCTGGTGGGCATGTCACTCCTCCAACATTTGCCTGGCCCAAGGGTCCTGATGTGGCCTCACCTCCTATAGAGATTTTGATCATAAGATGAGAATATTGGTTTCAGTAAGTGAGATATAATTGGAAAAGGCTCTTCTAAGAAGAAAACATCAGAATTCTTGGCCTAACTCTGCCTGTAACCAGCGGAAGAGATTTAAACAAATCTAACTATGCTTCATCTTCATCACATCATTACTACTGTTTTAAAATGTAAACTTCTGCAATGGAAAATAACACTGAATACAGAAAACACAATCTGGAAAGGAAAAATCTGCACCAATATACAGACTTTTACGTATTTTTTAATGGTTAATGGTCTTAATAAAAATATTTTTGATGAGTTTGTTTCTGTTAGAACTAGAAAAGAAAAAAATTCTGACTTTGGTATAAATGAAACATTTAAACTTAAAATAATGTCAAGTTTTAATATACCTACTTTCAATTTTTTATATTTTTCAAGTACTTTAATGTTCTAGAAAATTACTAAAGTTCTAGAAAAAAAATCATAGGAGTGCAGATTTTCCTTTTGCCTCAGGCTCTAAATATCTCAACATGGCATGGCCAGATCCTGTCTTTATTGAAAATTTTGGTATTTTGTTGGCCACAAGTTTATTTGCATTAGATTTTAACAAATATTTAAAATACCGTATTAAAATATGATTTATCTCAATTACTGAGTTTTTTGGCTACTCCTCGATTCTGTGCCCAAAACAAGTGCTCATAGTCTCAGCCACGACAGCTTAGTCTCAGCCCTGCTATGGGAGGACAGGGAAGACGTAATGGAACATTTCCAGAATCCATGAAGAAAACCAAGAATGGAGAATAAATTCCAAGCAGGATTAATAACAAGAAAATCACTGGCCGGGTGTGGTGGCTCATGCCTGTATTCCCAGCACTTTGGGAGGCCGAGATGGGTGAATCATGAGGTCAGGAGATCAAGACCACCCTGGTCAACATGGTGAAACCCCATCTCTGCTAAAAATACAAAAATTAGCTTGGTGTGGTGGCTCGTGCCTGTAATCCCATCTACTCGGGAGGCTGAGGCAGGAGAATCGCTTGAACCTGGGAGGCAGAGGTTGCAGTGAGCCGAGATCACACCACTGCACTCCAGCCTGGCAACAGAGCTAGACTCTGTCTCAAAAAAAAAAAAAAAAACAAAGGGAAAGCTGCAGAAGCATCAAAGACATAAACAAGAAAATAAACTATTCAGGAAGAAAAGACAAATCGCCTGTAAGTTTAACTTCACATTGTCAACCACATGATTAAAAAAAAAAAAAAATACCTTTTACATATGCCTAGGAAAAAAAACTTCTACCTAAAATTGTATGTATAGTGAAGCGATTGTTCAAGAATAAGTTCCAAATAAAGACATTTTCAGGACTACAGGCACACAGTAGTAAACATTCATGGAAAGAAACTCTGAAGGGTATACTTTATGCAGAAGATTCCAGAAGGAAGTTCTGGAGTATAAAAAGGAATAGTGGACAAATGTGATGAAAATGTGGGTAAATAAAATCAAACATTGCATGAAATAATGTTTTGTTTTCAAATCTCTAATTTTGGAGGACTAAAAATCAAGACTGAATTAAAATACTAGAAATTAAGTGCATCTAAGAGATAATGGGATAAGCAGGGTTAACATGTTTAAAGTCTAGTGTTGCTCCAGAAGAAGTGAAGATATTGATTAATTTCAGACATTTTAAAGTTCATTAAGTATATTAATTAACATTTCTATGGTACGCACTAAAGCGAGAAGAAATAGAATGCAAAACTTCCACAGCAATTGAAGGAATTTTTAAAAAGACAAAGAAAAGCAATCCAGGAAAAAATGCAAGAAAGATCAAGAAAGAAAGACTAGACAAACAGAATCCATAATGTTAGATGATATTTGGCATTGGCAACAACAGACAACCACACAGCCACACAAACGAATGAACTGTGGACACTCAAACAAAATGGGAGAATCTCAAAACCAGTGCTGAGGGGGAAAGTAAGACTCGAAGCATATGTAGAGTATGAGTCAAATGTTAAAGTTAGAAAGCTTGCCCCTCCTCTGTACACAGCAAGACCTCACAGATGATATTCCACCTATTATAGTCAGCCCTTCATGGGTACAGTTAGGAAGCATCGGCGCTGAACTGAACAGAACTGAATATACTAACGAGAAACCCAACATATGTAAACAAGCTATAAATAAAAGCAAGATCATAATAAACACAAAGTCCAAGACAGTAGTTAACTCTCAGTAGAAGTAGATCCTGGGATCACATCAAGGAGTGGAGGCCCACAGGGGCTGTCATGGAAATGGTAATATTCCAATTCTGAAACTCGGTGCTGCATATAGGATCTCATGCATTTGTCATTCTTCTTATTGTAAAAATTATTTTGCATTTATTTACACTTGAAATTTAAAAATTAAGAAAGACATGGGTATTGAACAACAGTTGTAACTAGGTTCAGAGGCCTAAATTTAGAAATTTGGTCTTCCCAAGGACACCCAGGGAATGAGGCATCACCACAATCAGGACTCAGGGACCCCAGCTTCCAGAACGTTGTGACGATGCACAGTGCTCCACGGCAGATCCTAAATGTCTGCCAAGTGTTTGTGTAGATGTGTGAGGCCAATTAAAATAAAAAGTGTTGAAATCATATTTTTAATACCTAAAACCTTATTATATTTGAGTTAAAATAGTTAGGATTCCCTATCAGGTTTTTAAACATCTCAGAGCTGCAAAATTCTCTGCATAAATGTTGGTGGAATCATCTCACTCCTTACAATAATGAAGCCTGGTGTGCACGGGTGAGAAAGTAGCAGAGGAAGATAAAATGCGGAGGATATTGACCAGTGTGGGGAACATCTATGGCATTATGTGGACCAAGAGAGGGGAGCGCCCCTTCTCTGTACACAGCACAACCTCATGGACGGCTGTCCGCTTGTTGCAGGATCAGCCCTCCACGAGTATGATTAGGATGCGTTGGCATTAATGCCCCATGTTACAATGACTTCAGGCCCGTGCTTGCTAGCTCTGCAGAAAATCTAACCTTTCTCCAGAATTTCCCTCTCCAGAACTTTTTAGAATTCTTAGTGGCATTCACACATCTCTCAGAATAGGCCCCTGTCCCCCATAAAATCTGATGCAGTGCAGAAGTTGCTGCTGCTGCAGGCACCCCAGCTGCTTCCCTTCAGCATTCCCCATGCTCATGCACACCCAGCAGCAGCAGGTGACTCTGCCTGGGGGCCCTCTGGCCCCAGACTCTGCTGAAGCCTGAGCATGCTACAAAACAACAGTCCTGACAACAGTGATGACACAAAAACTTCGATCTCATGGGTCATCTCATGTTAAACCTCACAATAACCAGATGAGGTGGGTTCTATTCTATTCCCAATTGACAGATGGAAAAACTGAGGCTCATAAAGGTTAAGCAAATGGCTAAAGCCCATGAGGGGTGATGCTAGAACTGCAACCCAGACCCACTGAATCTGGAGGCCCAGCTCTTAAGCATGAGGCCAGAGAAAATCATCCAGGTCTAAATGTGTGAGTTCTTTATAAGTGCCATGTTAAACCACTAGCCAGGTTCTGCAGCCCTGTGAAACTTGCAGAGGATTTGAACTAACTTCTGAGTAAACCAGCCCAAACTTGATCCAATCTTTCATATATTCTAGCACAACGAGAAGCTCTTCAGAACTCTCTTCTCGTTAAGGTAGAATGGGAAAAGATTAGGAATTGGGGTAAAGCACCAGTGTTTTGATTCTGGCTCTGCCACATCCCAGGTGCCCCCAAGTGTGCAAGAGGCACAACCTGCCTAAAGCTCAGTTTCCTTACCTGTACAACAGGGTCAGAGACACGTATGCAACAGGGTGGTTGTGAGTATTCAAACGATTGATCAGATGATGACATATTAAACAATAAAGCACTTGTGAACAATAATGTTTTATAGTGTGGTTCCTTAAGAATCATTTTGTAATATGAAAGTTTAAAATGCAAGCAAGCTTTGGATTAAACCAAACATCACTGGGAGGTCTCAGGAGACCTTGGGAAATAACTTAATCTCTGATCCTGCATTTTTATCTGAGGAAATCCCCAGCCCCTATTAGGTGAGATGATGTGTGTAAAGGCGTGTGTCACAGTTGACATGTAGTTAGTCCCAAGTGAAAGGTAGTTTTAGTAGCAGTACCTGTATGATGAGGATTTTCTCCACATTGGAACACCCAGGCCCATCCTGTGTACCTCTGTGGCTTTATACACATTCTATCTCCCCACCTTAATAATGCTTCATCCCAGAAGTGCTGTGAATAAATCAGGTCTCGCTCTTTCATTGTCCAGGTGAATTAATTTAAAGCGGTACCTACTTTGATTACTGGCATTTAGAGGCATTATATAAGTACAATGTCTAGCATCCAGGCACCCAGAGTGATACTCTGGGTAAAGGAGAAAAGTCAACTTTCTCCCTCCTGTGCGCTGCTGCACTGGGATTCTGTGTTCCCAACCCGAGTGGTGATGTCCATTCCTGTCCACCCCACCCTGCCATCCAGCCTGGTAATAGCACAATAACTTCATCATCGCACATCTCAATAAATGCTTTTAAAAAATTATACCATGAAGAAATAATAATTCCCTCCAGCTTGCCCACGACTGTGAATCCCAAGAATGTAGCAACTTTAGCTCCAGCTGCGTGGCCCAAGCTGACACCTGCATCTGTATGTATACAGCCACTTGCAGAGCTCCATTAGCTGTTGGCACATTGCAAAGCATTGCATGTCATTCTATCTCCCCACCTTAATAATGCTTCATCCCAGACGTGCTGTGAATAAATCAAGTCTCGTTCTTTCATTGTCCAGGTGAATTAATTTAAAGCGGTGCCTACTGATGCATAAATCTGATCTGTAACAATTATTTATGCATAACCCTGCAGGCTTTAACCTGATGGAGGTGGGTAAAGAGCAGGTAATGCACAGCTATCATGCTGATGAATGCTCAGCTGAATACAAGGGACTTCTGAAGAGCTCTGAAGTGTTCCGTCTGAGCAGCTGTCTCTCCTCTGATACTCCGCTGTGATGCTATGGCCACTTTAGTCTCTCCAGACTTCCAGCCTCATCTCCTCAACTCTGGGAGTCTAACCGGACTCTCTGTCTGTCTCCCAACTTTCCAGCCATCCCCCATTCTTCAAAGTGACCCCCTCCTTTGTTTTGCTGCCTTGAAGCTTTCTCCAGGCAGTAAGCTGGGGTAAGAATGGATCTCGCTTTATCTATTTCTAGTCTTTCCTGGTGTCCAATGACTTGAGAGCCATTTTTCACATTCTATCCTTTTTTCATTGTTTCAGGTGGCAGGGTAAATCTAGTTCATCTTGGCTGAAAGTGGAAGTTGCTTTCATTGATTTTTCTCTAACTCTTGTAGCCAGCGTGTGATTGTAGTTGACAAATGAGTATACTTCCCCCATGAATGTTACTTGGTATTTTTGTTTACATCAACAAGTGAGACAAAAGTGACACAAAGCTGAATATTGGCATATCCATTTGTTCGTCACTGAGGGATTTCTTTACTCAATTGAACCATAGTTTTAAAATATTAGGAATATGTTTATTTAAGTTTTGTGCTATTTACAACATAACATATACGGACATGGCAGACGTCTAAGTTTGATATGCCTCACTGATATTTTCTTGTGTCTAGCCAATCAACAAAACAATACACCAAAACCTGTTTTGCAGCATTTGCTGATTTTTGTGATATAAATAGTCCCACCATGATGAATTCAAACTTCTGATGTGATGGAGTCGGGAAGAGAAGCTCAGTAGCCACCATCACATAGATATTTCCACTATACAGACGCCATGGACATAAATAACTGCAAGAGCACAGATTATAGTAGAATAATTAGGAAGTAGTGAGTGGTGAGTATTTATGTCCTTTATTTTTTAATATGAGAGATTTAGTTTTAAGTTCTTATAATTTAATTTTTAATAATGACTTGCAAAATTCTTGAAGATGTTTTTAAACAACTTTTAACCAGTAAAAGCCGGGTTTGCGCACCACTGGATGGAGCCTCTGACTGGGGCACAGGTAGGTGGGACACAGCTGTGGGGACGGGGATGCTTGTTGTTGCATCTTGCAGAAGATTTATTTGCAAACGGAGAATGTGGGTAAGAGCAAACTGTTCAGGGGAGCTGTTCATATGGGAGTGAGTAGGGATATCGGACCCAATTTTAAACTCCCCTGGTTCTGAGTGGGTATCAGGATAGCTTCATGACTTTGAAGTCATGGACTCTCAGCCAAAACATCTGGGTTCAAATCTCAGTCTCACTATTTAACTAGAGTAGCCCAAAGCTCGCTATTTAACTATCCATGCCAATAGAGCCTATGTCATAGAGTTTTGGTAAGAAGTAATTATGTTAATGCATGTTAAATACTGAAAAAAGTCCCTGGTATGGAGTAACCATAGGGCAGGGAAAAGTAGCTAGTGCTGTTATTACTTTTAAACAGCACCGTCCCAGAGAAAGTCCTTTCCATAAGCACTTTGGATTCATCCTGATTGATCCGGTGCTGACTTGAACTTCTAAGAAACTCCACATAGCACATAAATGCCATGTCCTGTTCCCTAGGAACACCCAGCAAGTGATTCCATCTCAACAGGACAGCAGCATGAGCAGCAGGGTTGTAGAGCAGGCTCATACAAGTGCACTTCTTCTGAACCTTCATTTGGGACATCATCACATTGGCAGCTTAAAGTCTGCCACGTAGGAGTGCTTATACCATGGAAATTCTCAAATACTACAAATCAAGACATTTTCTTCCAGAGAGCTGGTTGTTGAACATTTATCAGCACACCACTGCTCCTTCTTGTAGCCTTCTCGACCTAAGTAGTTTAATTTGTTTAATAGAAGGGATGCATTGTACTTCACATGGAGAAAATCAATCTTACTCTAGCAAGGATTTAAAGGAAATGCCATAGCTTGTCAAATCCTATTACCAGAACATGTTCCTACAAAAGAAATGAACAGAATTAGCCTAATGCAAACAGTTTCTCAGGGTGGTTTCGGGAACAAGTACACAAATTAGAGATAACCTCATTCCTAATGCATTGCCATTAATATTGTCCTCCCTGGAACTTAGAAATTTGCAGAGTGCAACTTGGAATGATACGGAGCCTTGCCTCCAGAGAGCTCATGAATAGAGCACATCATTAAGGTACCAACTCCAACTTTCTGGGCCCTTCCAAAGACAGATGGCCCCTGTCATGCACCCCATTTGAGGAAAGTGAGGTCCAGAGGGGAGAAAGCCATGGTGAGATCCCCAAGTCCAGTTGAGCAACCCAAAACAGAAGTAGAAGTCATCTTTAAGATAGTGATTTTTTCTCGTGTTTAGCTAGAGTGGATTTCTAGAAGGTGGATCTAAGGCCAGTGCATGATGTAGAAGATTGCATTATTGACCCCGATTCTTTACTCCTCTCTGTATTCATGTCTTTTACTACATGACTTTGCAATCTCTCACAGTAAAGAGGCAATGGTTTCCCTGCCCCTTTGACTTTGGGCTTGTCCGTGTGACTTGCTTTAGCCAACAGAATGAGGTGGAAATGAGCCTGTGCCTTAGGAGACCTCACATATTTCCTTTTGCCTTGCTGCATCTCCACTATTACTATGAGAAGAACATGCCTGGCTAGCCCACTGGTAATAAGGAGTATGAGAATAATGTGGAACAGATACTCCAGCATCACAATCTGATGCTACCCCATCTCAGCCAACCTGCACACAGGGAGCAAGAAGCTGAGCCACCCAGTCATATCCAGTCCAGATCAGCCAAACCCCAGCCAACCCCAGACCTGACAGTGAGCCCAGCTGAGGCCCTCTGAGCCACCCAGCCCAACTGCAAGCTCTTGTATGCCCTGGAGACTTTTTAGTTGTTTGTTACATACCATTATTATAACAAAAGCTAAGTGAAAGAAAAGCTAAGAAGAAAGTTATTTTTCCCCCGTTAAAAGGAATACTTTCTTTAAAGTTGAAAAGAATTTAAACCATGAAACCACTGAAAATTTAGACTGTCATATGCATTTGTAATCTCCAAAGCCCACTCAGCACCTGGGCCACTGTTGGTGTTTAATGAATGTTTCTGTAAGTCTGTGTGTCAGGAAAGTGTTTTAACAAAAGCTGTATTCTGTAAAGTGCTTCACTAGATGAAGAATTTTCTGTCGTTGGAAATAAGGTGGCATCAGCTATATTTCATTTCTAGAACACAATAAAATACTTTTTTATGGAACAAATAAGTTAATTAGAACTCATTCACATGGAAGTGACAAAAAGGTGACTCCAATTGGCTTGGTTTGCTAGCTCACAAATTTAGAATGTCTGAGGATAGAACAGGGTTGGACCAAGGGGTCAGGACTCAGACCCTGGCTCCCCACCCCTATCCCTTGCCCCTGGCTCTGGATTGCTCTGTGTTGGGATCACAGACTTGCAAGAATTTAACGCTGTATTTCCTCCAGGACAGTGGTCTAACATTAACTAATTCAGTGTTTGCAGTGACTTTATAGAACATAAGGACCTTGAATAATAAGAATCAACTCTGTGTGTGTGTGTGGTATTTGTGTGTACATACTCAATTTTGGTTTTGATATATTGATTTCTTGCCTATGCCAACATTGAAGACACAAATTAGAAAGCCACAAATTAAGCAAGCACCAATAAGAGCAAAACTTGACTACTTACAGCAACGCAAAGAAGGAAGCTGCTAAAAGTCCTATACACCAACTCAAAGACCCAGAACGTGCAGCATTAAAGGGAACACACTGTTGATCACACATTATTGACTTTCTACTGTGTGCAAGGCTCTTGGCTAAGTTTCCTAAGTGGTGTTACAGCACACACCTGTCCTTGAGGAGGGTATAGTCTAACAGGAAAGATAAGTCACCTGTACTCACTGCTGCCAAGAGAGGTAAATGCTACAAAAATATCAACCCCAAATTAAGCATTACCAGAGAACAGAGAGATGGAGAGCAAGACCACTTTGCTATTTCCCTGTGTGACCCTGGGAGAGTCACCCTTTATCTCTGGGCTTTATTTACTCACTCACCCAATCATTCATTCATTTATTCATTCAAGTATTTATTGAGAAACTGCTATGTGTCACATAGGCCATGTGATTGGCACTGTGATTTTTAAAAATCTAGATTTGTTATTAAAATTTGAATTACAGTTGCATGAAAAGATCTCCAAGGTTGAGATTTAGGGGCCAAGTTTGCAAAAGGCGACCTGAAGCTTGAGCTATTTAAGACCCAGGTGACAGTGCCTGTGTCACCAAAGTACAATGCCAGTGATACCTCCATGGAGCTGTCCAGTGGGATGGTTCTGACCAGCTCCCCACAGTCACCAACAACAATGACCTCTCCAACAGTAAGCGCCACACTCAGTGGGATTTTTTACTTGGAGAAGTTTGAAATATATCCAGGTTTTGCTTCTGGCTTTGTCAAAGAAACTGGACACTAAGAACTTACGTGCCTTTTATTGGGAAAGGATAGAGAATGAGGCACGCGGATTGGGCTATAAATGATTTTTGTGCTCCTGAAAATACTCCCCTAGCGAGGAACACACCTCTGATCCGCCCAGTGGGATAACTCAGAAATTGCAGTTCTGCCTTAAGCTGCTTTCTTTTATGCTCTGGGCTGGACCTTCTTTCCCTGCTCATGTCTGTGGGTTAGCAGGCTGATCTGGTGTCATCTGCTCTGCTTAGCTCAGTGTTTCTTAACACTGAGCTAATGGCACTGATAGCACTAATCAGGGCAGTGGCACTAATGACATTTGGAGCTGGATCATTCCCTGTGGTGGGGCTACTATGTGCAATGTAGGATGTTTCTTTATTTCAGTGTCTACCCACAAAATGCGAGTAGCATCCCCAGAAAATGCCTCCAGACATTTTTAAATGTCCTCTTGGGGGTAAAATCATCCCAAGTTGAAAGGGACTAGCTTAAGCTAACACAAAGAGGCCAGGGCAGTGTGCAGGGTCTTAACAAGTTAGGACCAGTTAAAGCATTCACAGAGCACACAGGCCCAGCTTACTGATGTTGGCCACATGGCATGGTCGCTGACTCTTCTCGTGAACCTGTTCGCTAGTTTAGATAACCGCCTTCCTGCTGGATTTGCTGTGTGCAGGGTTGATGGCTGTTTTCAACTTTCCCACGAGCCAGGGAAACTTTGAGCTGTTGGACATGCAGGCCTGGTTTGTGATTCAGGAGCCCCAGTTCTTCCTTAGCAAAAGGCACCTTCTCCCTGTGTCTCTGTCCTCCCATCCCTATAGAGCCGCTGCCTTGTCATTGTCATGGGAGATTATCCAGTGTCATCCCCAAAACCTGACTCATTGGAAACTCAGTTTCTTTTTCATCCAGTAAGCAAAATAAGAACCACTGTCAGTGGTTTTAGGCGAGAGCTCAGAGATAGGATGTCCAGGGAGTTGCTTGGCAAAAACCCCAACATGTAAACTTCAGCCCACCATGGGGGCTGCAGGAGCAAGGACTCTGAAGAGACAGAGCTGAGTTAAAATACAGACTCTGCCATTTCCAAGCTGCCTGACCTTAACCTCTAAGCCTCAGCTTCCTCATCCATAAAACAGAGATTAAAATATTACTTACCTTCTTATCTCATTAACCGAGATGATTCAAATAAAGTGTGCAGGAACCCACCTGGTTCACGGGAAAGGCACACACCCCGCCCAAAAATAGAAATGTTCTTGGGAAGTGAGTTGTAATCTGACTCTGTGCTTCCTCTCTTACCAAGCCCCATGTTTCTGGATGCCCTCCCTAGGCCCCTGGTGCCTCCCTTAGCAGTTGCTCTGGTGTCAGCAAAGATGGGCAAAGCAGCTAAGGCCAAACTCACTGGAAGATTGTGCCCACCAAGCACTGCCACTATGGACGTTTCTGAAATTTGTGCCTGATTCTTCTTGAGAGATGAGGACTAAGAAAAGTTCTCAGTTAGCATATGAGAGAGGGTTCTGAAGTCTCAGGCCACAGCAGACAGCAGAGGATTCTGAAGTCACAGGCAATGTGGAATTTCTCTTAATTTGAGTGTAAGTCACTCTAAAGCCAGGAAATGCTGTCCCTGGAACCTCAGCCTTCAGGGAAGCTTCTGTTTTTGACATTCTGTGAGCACATGCTCCTCAGTCATTCAGTCAGCATCTAATGCACACTTACCCTGAGCTAGGGCCCGTGCAGGGACAGAAGGTGAGCTGTGGCCCCTGCCCACAGTGAGCTCAGAGACCAGCTGGCAGAAGGCAGAATGCCTTCCACCTGTCTTGGCCTCAGCCAGCCTTTAGGAACTGGAAACATACAGCTACCTGCCCCAAAGGCAGCAGGCTGTGGCTGGTCAGAGACCTACCATGTGCCACCTCTGTGAACTCCCTTTCTCTCAGAACTTGAAGGGTATGGAAAGGCCATTTGGGAAGGCCGAAGGTCAGGTTTGAGTTCTGTCTCTGCCAGTCATCTGTGCAACACTAAGACCTTCAGTTTCCTTCTCTGCAACACTGAGAACTTCAGTTTCCTCCTCTGCAAAACGGAGGCCACACCTGGCCTGCTCACTGCCAGGCTGTTATCAGGGTCAAAGGAGACGGTAGAAGAGCAGTGGCTTTGCAAACTGTGACGATCTGGGCCAACGTAGAAGCTTTAAAGATAGTATTTTTTTTAATGCAAGTGGTTTAAAACTAAAAAAATTTAAAAAAAAGAAATAAGCAAACAATTATTTGCCCAAAGCCTATTATAAAAAGTGCCAAGGTGCTTCCTTCCTGCCTACTTGCAAATTAGCAGACAGAAGTTTCACAGACCAGACCTTGAAGTTTGTTGAAATCCATGATATTTCACAGGGCCAGCACCCCAGGGCTGGTGAAAGAGGATATCTTCCATGCTGAGACATTGAGAAACCCTCAGAAGCTCCCTTTGTGACCCAAAATATCTCTTCTCACCTCCCTCACCCACTGCCTGCAAGCCTCGGATTCCATATTAAATAGCAGCTTACCTATTTTTTTAACTCAGTAGGTGATATAGTGTATATGGAGGATTTGTCAACGTTTAACACAGTTAATCACTCATCACTGCATTAGGGAAATTTGTTAAGAGTCCCTCCCTCCCCAGGATAAGTTCTGAATCCCATGTTCCAGCTTCCTTTGCAGCTAAGGTCTGTGATTGGGTCCCACAGACCAGACTCACGCTCCTGGGACTTAGGGTTGAATGAAAGCCACAGAGAGAATTAGACTGTGCTTGGTACTCATGCTTGCAAGAGCAAAGGCGAATATGTCCATTTCCAGGAGAGTCAGCAGCAGACATCTCAGAGTAGAGCCCAGAGCTGGCACTCCCACAAAAGCGTGTCTGCATGGCAGTGGGGCCGTGGTGCCACTTGGGTGTCCTCCTCAGGGAGGTGCCCCAAGCCTTGTTCTCCTCTGTGTGTAGCCTATGGGAACATCCACTTCGTGTAATAAATTCTTTTTCTGCTTAAGTCAGCTGGAGTGGGCTTTGATTTAATTGTGGACCAACACCCCCCAAATCAAGCATGGGATGCAGCTACCACCTTGGTATGCAAGGATTATCAGAGTAACTTTCCTGACTGACAAGAGGAGTGGAAAAGACTACAGACCTTCACAGGGCAAAACAAACTGAAATAAAAGAGAAAATTGCAGAAGCAAAAGACTGGAAGCTGGTGGGGAGCAAAGAAAGGCAGGTATTTGTGGTTGTGTCCATGTGTAAAGAAAGCAGCTCATGCTGAGTAACTGCCAAATTTCTGTTGTACCCATCTTCTGCCCATGCTCTGATCCACTCTGTATTGCTGGGAACAGGTAGATTTTGCCAGTGAGAGCCCTGGTGGAAGATCAGAAGAGAGAAGGAAGACAAGGTAAGGTGCCTTTCTCTCCTCTCCTTTTCTCCTCTCTCCCTCTTCTCGCTCTGTCTCTGTCTCTGCCTCTCTCTCTCTCTCCCTCCCACCGTCCTAGTATCTCCTTCATGGTCCCACCACCCATGGGCAGTCTCAGCTTCTGGGTTCTGACCTTTTCTCCTCCTCTCTCCTGCAGCACAGTGGGGGCCCACCTTCCTCCAGGCTGTCTCACAGGCCCCTCTGTTGTCTCTTGGCCTCTATTATATGTGCCACTAATTCCCTGTACTAAATATTCTTTCACTGAAAGACTTAGAATGATTTCTGATTTGAGGACTGACCCCTGACTTATATAAAAGTTTGGGCAATTTGCCATTAACGGTTCTGCTTCAGCCTGGCTCTGGTTACTTAAACACCATTATGATCATTACTATCAATGGTAATGATGCTAAATGTATGTATATCCCAATATATCCAAAAATAATGTGTGCAAGAACACAGCACAAAAAGACAGCAACAATCTAACTGAAATCCATGAAAAGAAGAATCATAGAATAAGATTATGTATGGTAACACACACTGGGACATTTTCTGAGTCACGATGCACATTCCCACCAGGCCACTGCTCAGCAAGTCAGCTTGGATTCTGCAGATGTGGAACTGAGCCAGGCACAACTCCATGGGAGAAACAGACACCCTGTTTATGGCAAAGGCAACAGTCCTCTGACACACACTATTTATCACTAGTCCTTTCAATCAAATTTTAAAAATATATACATATATACATATACACATAAACACACACAAGTGTGTATATATATAATACACAATATAATAGTATTTATAAACATTATATACTACACAATATAAATACCATATATAATGTATATATAGATAGTATTGTATATATTATACTATATATTATATACTGTACTATACTATACAATTATGTTATATATTATCCTATACTATATATGCCACATATGCCATATATTACATACTATACATATAATATATAGTATATATTGTTATATAGTATGCAATATGTATATATGTACATATATAAATATATAAATATGTATTTATGTACATACACGTGTATATATATATTTATACATAAAAATTACATGCACATGTATATATACAAAATACATATATATGTGTGTGTATTATATACACACACATATAATATATATATACACACACACGTGTGTGTATATAAGAAGAAGATGAAGGCATAGTATCTCTGGGCCTGCATTTATCCATTTTCTGTTTAACAATTGAATTCTTGTGGCAATTAGCAGATCCTTAGTTTACAAAAACCTGGTGCCTCTGCAGGAGATAAACAGAACAATCAGATATTTTTGAAGTGCTGTTTCTCTAAATGTACAGCCAGTCACCAGCAAGCAACACTGTGAACTGCTGAAACAGCCAAAGAATCAAATAACTGCACAGGGCTCTCAATTGGGGAGAGTGATTCTAGGTTAAGCAAACAAAGGAGTGGTGCCTTTACCTCCTGGTGAACTGCAAGTTTGCAATGGGCCAGGATTTCAGGATGGGCGCCTCCCCCACTTACCAAGTGAAATGCCCCCTGCAGGGCTTGTGAGCGAGGCTTTTCCCGGAGCGTGGGACAGGGTGGCTCCATGTCTGGATCTGCTCATGCCTCCTCTCCCAACCATCGTCCCAGGGCACATCAGCAGACCTGCCCTGCATCTTCTAGCCAGCCGTGCCCTAGCCAGCCATGCCAGGAGGGACCCTGGCCTCAACAGGAGCAGGTAAGATTTTTCCTGGTCTTGCTAAGACAAAGTTTTGAGTGCAAATGCTTTATTTGAAGTGTAAACCCAGAAAACACCAATAGGTGAGTGGGGAAGTGCAACAAGAAGAAAACCAATCAAAAGTCTGTTAGTGAACAGGTTACAGGAATGGACAATGGGGCTCTGTCTTGCTGGATATATCAGATATTTTTGAAGTGCTGTTTCTCTAAATATACAGCCAGGGAACCCCGGGAAGATGGTGGAACTCATCTCAGATACCGCACCAAAGTGAGAGTGTTTATCCTCCAACTCTTGTCCATCACCAGCCAATACCAAGGACACTAACTTCCTGGCACTTCCAGGTGAAGGCTGCGGGTACTCATAGCAGGATGGGTCAGCACCTGTAGGACAGTGGGCATTGGGCAGACATGGGAGGGGTGCCCACAGCATCGCATCAGCCACAGTTGTCTTGGCTGGAGGCCTCCCAGGGGTGAGCGCTTTTGATTGGCTGTCCTTCTGACTGGTTTTTGATCTCCTTTTTTGCTTTGACCCAGACCTTCTGCACACTTTCTGACTGCTTGGTTTCTGATCTTACGCCAGGCTTGGACATAATCTGCTACCTGCTTCTGTAGTCTGCCACTGCTCATAAGGCCAGGCCACTGTGTCATACAGACCCCAGTCATGCGTATTTCCCAAGTGTGCACTTGGAACAACTAATCACCCCAACTCGGTTTAACAACCAGCACCCTGAGAGGACAAAAGTACCTTGATTTGTAGCATTTCCTATTTTCATGTGTAAATTCTGCCACCATGGTGAATTTCTTTTTTTTTTTTTTTGAGACGGAGTCTCGCTCTGTCGCCTGGGCTGGAGTGCGGTGGCCGGATCTCAGCTCACTGCAAGCTCCGCCTCCCGGGTTTACGCCATTCTCCTGCCTCAGCCTCCCGAGTAGCTGAGACTACAGGCGCCCGCCACCTCGCCCGGCTAGTTTTTTGTATTTTTTAGTAGAGATGGGGTTTCACCGTATTAGCCAGGATGGTCTCGATCTCCTGACCTCGTGACCCGCCCGTCTCGGCCTCCCAAAGCGCTGGGATTACAGGCTTGAGCCACCGCGCCCAGCCGGTGAATTTCAAGATGCAACAGTGATGTCACAGTTGGGAGGAGGAGTGTAGTGGCACACCATATACTGTGTAGTACTTCCACTCTATAGAGGCATAGACAATAAATAATCAGAGAAAACAGGAAAATGTAGTAAAATAACAAGGAAGTGATGAATCATGCCATTTATTTATTTATAGTACAATGTATTTAATTATAACTAACTTTATGTAATTTAATGGATAATAATGACTGTGTTTAACAACTAGCTCATGATTCCTGAATATTTAACAGTTGGTTCTCACGAGCTGGTACATGCCCACTTCAGCAGTTAGAATCATGCCCAGCAACTGGGTCTTGAGAAGCTGGATATTGTGGGTAAGCCCGAAGTGGGCTATGCCAACCAGCTGGGAACTGCAAAACTGGGAAGCAAGGCAAGTGTGAAAACTACAGCCTGTAACCCAGGGTAGCATCCTAAGATGATTGGGGACTGAGCTTCATCAAGCATTAGCTGGGTTTGCCTTTAGGAGATCATATCCCCAGCTCTCTCTCTCTCTCTCTGTCTTACTTGAAGCAGGCAGTATTACCACCTTTCAGTCAGAGAGAACCAAGCCTAATCTTGAGGTTTTGTTAGAATCTTAGATCTTCTGTTCCCAGGGCCTGCCTTTCAAGAAATGGGATGAAGTATGAAATGAGGGTGGAACAGCAAAAATTTATAGTTCTCTGACAGCACTATCCTGATGGCCATGTCTTAAGACAATATTATTTTAAAAATCCATTCTCAAACCGGAGTTAAAGATCAGTCATTTACATACTAGCAAAACTTAGAGCAACTAGATTTCTTCATCTGGGGATATACATACGCTACCATTGCCTTGGTTTAATAAGTCCCCTGGTTGCTAATAATCTGGGTCACCATCACTCTTTGGTTAACTGCTTGGAGCTCCGTGGGAGGCCAGGGCAGAGTCTCTTCTGAAAACTGGGTCATTGTGAGCTTCTTTTCTATAAGTACAGGCCTCTGTGTGGCCAGCCAGAAGAGAATGGAAACTCTTAAGATTCTAGAAGTTCATCTGGTGGGAGAAGGGTTAGGGGGATGTGGTAGGCGCTCCTAGAAACTCAGGTCTAAACCATTTCTTCCAGGACAACTTTGACCACACATCTTGGCATTCAAGGGTCATCAGGGACTTGAAAGCCATTAACAAAGTGGTAATGGGACTCCAAGCTGCCTAAAGTCTCTCCCCACCTAAAGTTAAAAGCTGCCCTCAAAACCATGTAGCATAGGAAGTCCCACTTCTTTCTTTTAAGATGTAGTCTCACTCTGTCTCCCAGTCTGGAGTGCAATGGCATGATCTCGGCTCACTGCAACCTCCACCTCATGGTTCAAGCAATTCTCCCACCTCCTGAGCAGCTGGGATTATAGGCATGTGCCACCATGCCTGGCTAATTTTTGCATTTTCAGTAGAGACGGGGTTTCACTATGTTGGCCAGGCTGGTCTCAAACTCCTGACCTCAAGTGATCTGCCCACTTCGGCCTCCCAAAGTGCTGGGATTACAGGCATGAGCCACCACACCCAGCCAAGCCTCACTTCTTAATAGTATCCCATGAGTTCTCCTTAAAATCTGAAAATTCCAAGCCCCTGGCCAACCCTAGACCATTCAAACCACAGTCTCTGGAGGTGGGACTCCACATTAGCACTGTCTGAAGGCCCTTGGGATGCCATTGTGCAGCCAAATGTGGAACCACGGACTCAGCCATATTAGGGATTGTGAGAAATCCATGAATTCCCCACAGCCAGTAATTCTACCATGCAGAGATGAACATAAGGATTACATAAAAATATGGTCAGTTATGACCGGGTGGCTCACCCTGTAATCCCAGCATTTTGGGAGGCCAAGGCAGGTGGATTGCCTGAGGTCAGGAGTTCAAGACAAGCCTGGCCAACACAGTGGAACCCTGTCTCTACTAAAAAATTACCAAAAATTAGCTGGATTTGTTGGTGGGTGCTTGTAATCCCAACTACTCGGGAGGCTGAGGCAGAAGAATAGCTTGAACCTGGGAGGTGGAGGTTGCAGTGAGCAGAGATCGCACCATTGCACTCCAGCCTGGGCAACAAGAGTAAAACTTCATATCAAAAAAAAAAAAGTATGGTTAGTTATGTACTTGAAAAGTATTTTAGGGCAAGAGAAAATGTCCATGATATATAATATATAACCCCCATTTTGTAAAATATATTCATGAATAGCCATATACATTTTTAATGAATGTTAGCAGGTTCTATAGTGCTATTTTTGAGGTCTAGAATTATGTGGGCTGTTTCTTCATATTCTTCTTTGTACCTGTTGAGCTTTTTCAGGTCATAAGGAACACAGCCCTATTAGTTGGGGAGAAGGGAGAGTTATGTGAAATGTACAAAGAAAAGAGGACAGAGAATGATTCCAGCTCCATGCAGCCAGCCTTCAGCATCTTGCAAGAACATGCAGGAATGAGGCTATTCAGGCTGAAATAAGCTCAAATGGTCTAAAGCTTGTCCATTCTCCACTGACCAATGGCTCCCTAGTCTAACGCTTCACCATTTTCATGAGATAGCTGTTCTCCATTGCTGCTTCTGCTTTTCCTGGGGTCACCATATAATTGTGTAACTCCAATTACAATTGAGTAAGAGGGGATATGATTGGGGTAACCAGCTAACATCTAAGATCAGAACCATTAGGCAGACCTCAGTCAGTCATCTACTGTTGGCTGCTTTGGGTCTAACCCTCATCCTTACTGTGATCAGCTGTTGCCAGAGCAGTACAGTCTTGTGTTTCTGCCCATGGGAATGTTTCTCCACCCGTCCTCAGTGGTCTATGGGTTTATGTTTAACTGATTTTCTAGGAAGTTGTAGTAGCCTGTTTTTATGCTGCTGATAAAGACATACCCAAGACTGCGCTATTTACTGAAGAAAGAGGTTTAATGGACTCACAGATCCAAGTGGCTGAGGAGGCCTCACAATCATGGTGGAAGGCGTAAGGCACATCTCACACGGAGGCAGACAAGAGAACTTGTGCAGGGAAACACCCCTTATAAAACCATCAGATCTCATGAGACTTTTTCACTATCATGAGAATAGCATGTGAAAGACCTACCCCCATGATTCAGGTATCTTCCACCAGGTCCCTGGTTTCCTCCCACAGCATGTGGGAATTATAGGAGCTACAATTCAAGATGAGATTTGGGTGGGGACACAGTCAAACCATGTCAGAAGTGTCCTTGTAAAATCTGGTAGGGGAATAGAAAGTGGGATCAGGAAGCCACTGTGTGGTATCCAGCAAAATCCCATGGAGGGACTTTGGCTCAGTGCCACTGGGGAGCTCAGGAGAGGCATCAGAGCTGTCTAAGTTGTACATGTTGCAGAGGCAGGAGTACAGCAAGGTAAGAGAGCTGGAACTATTTACACCACTACACACATCAGTCGTTGGTCAAGAAAGCCCTGGAGCAGTTAAATCCCTAGGGCCTTCTGGGTCTTTTTGTGCCATTGACCACTGGCGGTAGCCTACCACGAGAGAGGCACAGGTGCTGGCTGCTGGGAATGAAAGCCCATAAGGATGGGAGGGCGTGCAGGTAAAGCACTGCATGGGTGCTGCAGTGGGCACAGCCCAGCCCAACTGAACTTGAGCCAGTCGTAAAGGCCATGGTGGTACCTTGCACAGAATTAAACTTAATTCTTTGCCATAGGATGCTGAATGCTTGCTGAGCTTGCCTCACTGTGTTGAAGCTTTTGACAGAAGATCACTCAGGACACCAATGCTAGTTCAGAGGGGAAAATGATGATGTAATTGTTCAATGATGTCCCATCACCAATGAATGGACAAGGGAGACCCCATGCACCAGGCCATGCCTTTGAAGTCTCACTCACACAACAGCAACTCCCCCTCTCTCCTTCCTCTCCTAAGGCAGTTCCAACACCACCTTCCCTTCCCTCCTCCCTAAATCCTCCCCCTCAACTTTTATTTCTGTTGGAACAACATTACTCACAATGCACAGGTGGCTGTTCATTGAACCCTGTCTTCCACTTTCTGTTCTAAGCACAGATAATTATGCACGTCAAGTTAACATGCAGAGGTAAACATTGTAATTTGGCTTCAGGGATATTACACATAATGTGATTTTTGTTTCTTCTGCCTCACCAGCAAAACAGAGACCATAGTGTTTCCTCCTAAAGGGGCTGGATTGCTCTGGAGGACATATAAATAAGGTTTTTAATTTAAAAAATCACTTTTGAGCCCTGCTGCTAGCATCCCCCCTCTTTTGAAGAGAGGCAGGCAAAGGCAGCCTGTGAGCCATAAGCCAGAAGACACACGCTCCACTACCCTTACAAAGCAAGGGCCAGCCCCCATCAAACACAGAAAGCTTTATTTGCAGATTAAACAGGAAGCTTTCTCCTGAGGCTCCTACCTCAGTGCTGCAACTGCTTATTGCTGATTAGCGTTTATACCTGAAAAATGCCAGAAGTCATTTCCACGTGAATTCTCACCTGGCCCCCCAGGGGACATCGAAGGTCCAGATGGCAGCACACTGGCTTCTCCCTTTGCCATCAGACACCCTGCAGACCAAGCGAGTTAATGGAGTTAACTCATTAACTAATGTAATCCAGCAAGTGACTTCCACAGACAGAATGTGAACTTGGAGCCAGCCCCGTGTTTCAGAATACCTCCTAAATGGTGATTTATATTTACCAGGGTCGAACTCTGGTCCCTAAGGAATGGCTGCTGATTCTCTCTGGCTCTGAGATGCAGCATGGGTGTCTTCCTCACTCTTACTCTGAGAGTAACGTGAATAGAACCCTAGAACTATGAATAATTCAAAAACTGGCTTCAGTTCCCTACCTGCCAAGGAACTAGGGCAAGGGTGACTGAGCCGCCAGGAACTGTGGATGAATGTAATGATAGGTAAATATTCATCCACTGGAACATTGCGGGATGCCCAGGAGCTGTGCACACACAAGGGTTATCCACCCACACAGGACTGGAAATGGGAAATAAGAAGTGTACCCCTTCCTGTCAACCTTGAAGATTAGTTTCCGGGGCACAGCAGTGAGGAGACCCCGACAGGGTCCTGGGTTGGAGAATGTCTTTACTACTGCACTGCCGTGTGCTGGCACCCATGACATCTCTTTCCATTCCCAAAGCCCTGCCTTTCCAATTCCTAGAGAAAGGCAGTCTTGGCTTCATTCCCAAAGGCAGGATGAAGCCAAGGATGCTTTTCTCTAGGAATTGGCTCCATAAAGAGCAGAGGACATTTACATTGGAGTTTAACAAAAACTATGATTTAAAAAGAAAAATTAGGGCACCTGGGAAGAGAAATAAACACATTATTTTAAAGTTAATTAAATATGTTTTATTTAGTACCTGCCAGGTGAAATGTATTGAAGGAAATATAAAGCTTAATAAATGCTAAACCTCAGAGGATTTGTGATCCAGAGGGTAAAGAAGTTTGCAATGAAGCAGATCAAAGGTAGAATGTGGGGAGAACTGAGAGGCCAGACACAGCCTCAGTTACACAGTCACAGAGCATAGTCCCCCACGGTGGGACTGATGGGGGAAGCAGCATTTGAGAGAGAGCATCAAGTAGTTAGAACAAATTACAATTATAGCTAACTTACAGTGAACTCAAGTCATCTTGACTTCAGCCCCATAAGGAGGTACTATTATTCTTCCCATGTCACAGATGAATAAAGGGAGGCACAGCGAGGTAAAGCAGAACACTCACATCCTGTGTGCACATCGCCTTCTTCAGAACAACTTCTCAGCTCTTTTTTATCTCTCCATTTTTATTCCTGCTGTGGCCCTTCATGTCAGACCTGGGCAGCGCGCTGCAGCTCAGCTCAACAAGAGTTTGTCAGATTCCAAGTGTGTACAAGGCAGGGGATCAAGAAGAACCAAGACTTGGGCTCCGCCATTAAGGAGCCCAAATCCAGCACTGAAGAGGAATCCGGATGCAGGCTCAACTGTAATTCACAGTGGAATGCTCTGTGTGCCACAAGGAGAGAGGACAGTTTCAAAATGATGATCAGGGATTGTGCTGCTTTTTTCCTATTTTTTTAAATGTCTTTTTTTCCTGATTGTGAAAGTAAAAGTTCATTGGAAAATACAGTAAGGATAAAAAACAGGCTGGGTATGGTGGCTCACACCTATAATCCCAGCACTTTGGGAGGACGAGCCGGATGGATCACCTGAGGTCAGGAGTTTGAGACCAGCCTGGAGCCAAGCCAACATGGTGAAACCCCATCTCTCCTAAAAATATAAAAAATTAGCCAGGCATGGTGGTAGGTGCCTATAATCCTAGTTCCTCAGGAGGCTGAGGCAGGAGAATCACTTGAACCCGGTAGGCGGAGGTTGCAGTGAGCTGGACCACACCATTGCACTCCAGCCTGGGCAACAAGAGTAAGACTCTGTCTCAAAAAAAACTAAACAAAACAAAACCCAATTTTTTGTAAAAGGACTTAGAAGAAAAGGGATTAGTATATGAAGGGTCAAGTTGATTCTTATGTGATCCATTAGACAGTCTCTTTCCAGATCTTTAGTAACACCTCACAGCATTTTGCTTGAAGATAACTTTTAAACTGAACTAGAGATTGAGTTTCTCATCTGGAAACACACGTAGAGGAAAAATACTTTATGCAACAAAGCAGTTGACCCCAGACCAGGGAGGTCATCAGCATTGAGCATGCCTGGAACTCACAGACATCTTAGGGTAGGCTTGTGACTTCAGCGAGCCATGGATTTGAGATTCAAGGCAATTTTACATCTGTTTGAAGGGTCGAAAGGCCCTAGTTGATATAAAGTTTATGTGTGATGAAGAGATGACCATTTACTTCAATAACTGCACACTCACCCCACAAAAGACATTACATGTGAGCAGATAACCCATGTTACAGACGAATGTTTCTATTTACTGAGTGATTTTTTTTTTTTTTTTTTTTCTGAGATGGAGTCTCGCTTTGTCGTCCAGGCTGGAGTGCAGTGGCGCGATCTTGGCTCACTGTAAGCTCCGCCTCCTGGGTTTACGGAGGAACCTCCTGGGGTTTACATTCTCCTGCCTCAGCCTCCCGAGTAGCTGGGACTACAGGCGCCCGCCACCACGCCTGGCTAATTTTTTGTATTTTTAGTACAGACAAGGTTTCACCACGTTAGCCAGGATGATCTCGATCTCCTGACCTCGTGATCCACCCGCTTCAGCCTCCCAAAGTGCTGGGATTACAGGCGTGAGCCACCACCCCAGCCTACTGACTGACTATCTTTATCAGATGTTCTCCAGTCTAAATAAAGAAGTGACACACAACAAGATGGAAGTTACAAGAGAAACATTAAGGAACTTGTAGGACAAATGTAGGAGGAATAACATTGCTCTGATAGGATTTCCAAAAGGAAGGATCAGGAAAAATGGGAAGGCAGAAATAATCAAAGATATGTGAATTTATCTGTGCTGAAGAAAGTCATGCATCTTGAGATTAAAAAAACTAGTAAACATAACTGTAAAATCACATACAGACCTATGATGATAAATTTCTAAACTATAAGATAAAGAGGAAAAACTCCAAAAGCATTCAATTTCTAAAACGTATTAAAAATGAGAATATAAAGACTATAAGGATCTTCTTATGCAAGACACAAATCTCCAGTGCCATGAAGGAAATAATCAATATATTTGACTACATAAAGACTAAAAGTCCTGTAGTATGCCATTGATTAAGTCTAAAATGGAACAAAATTCATTTGTGACGTATGTAATTAAATAAAAAGTCTCAAAAATGGTAGCAAACTTAACAGAAAGTGCCTCTGGGAAAAGGATGGGGAGAGCATAAAAATAATCTTTACTTTTTTGTTTGTTTTTGAAATAGAGTGTCACTCTGTTGCCCGGGCTGGAGTGCAGCAGTGCAATCATAGTTCACTGCAATCTTGACCTCCTGGGTTCAAGAGATCCTCTCACCTCAGCCTCCCAAATAGCTCGACCACAGCTGTACATCACCGTGCCCAGTTATACTTTTTTTGTATTATACTTTAATTTCTGGGATACATGTTCAGAACACGCACGTTTTCTACATAGGTATTCACGTGCCATGGTGGTTTGCTGCACCCATTAACCCGTCATGTACATTAGGTGTTTCTCCTAATGGTCTCCCTCCCCCCTCCTCCCACTCCCCTGACAGGCCCCATTGTGTAACGTTCCCCTCCCTGTGTCTGTGTGTTCTCATTGTTCAGCTCCCACTTATGAGCAAGAACATGCAATATTTGGTTTTCTGTTCCTGTGTTAGTTTGCTGAGAATCATGGTTTCCAGCTTCATCTATGTCCCTGCAAAGAACATTAACTCATTCTTTTTTATGGCTGCCTAGTATTCCGTAGTGTATATGTACCACATTTTCTTTATCCAGTCTATCACTACAATAAACATACATGTATTGTGCATTTTTCTGAATTGTTTTGAGTTTTAATTAGAATGTTCTACTCTATTACTTGAAGTTTTTAAAAGCATGAAAAACACATCATAAAAGTAGACTTTTATTTTCAAAGTAACAGAGAAGGGACTGTCTACTTCTTATTTTTTATCATTCATTTATTCCCCACATATTAATGAGCACCTACTAAGTAACAGGCATTATTTCAGGCATTAAGAATTCAGTAATGAACAAAACAGACAAAATTATCTGCCCTCATGAGAGTATTTTATACTTTAATGAGTAGGAATAGACCATACAGATATAATAATATTAACAATACTTACATAACACTATTTACATCTATCAATTCACTATGAGGCAGGCACTACCAGTATCTCCGTTTTACAAATGAGGAAATTGAGACACAGATTGTTAAGCCACTTTCCCAAGGTCACTCAGCCACTACACTGGTTTACCTCCAGGGTCCAGGCTGCTAATCAGTGCTCCCCAACATTTTGGGCACCAAGCACCAGTTCTGAGGAAGACAATTTCTCCACGGACTAGTGGGGTGGGGGATTATTTCAGGTTTCAGGATGATTCAAGTGCATTACATTTATTGTGCACTTTATTTCTATTATTATTACCTTGTAATATATAATGAAGTAATTATACACATCACCATAATGTAGAATCAGTGGGAGCCCTGAGCTTGTTTTCCTGCAACTAGACAGTCCCATCTCAGGGTGATGGAGACAGTGACACCCAAAGTGTGTTGCTTACGTCCAGTCTACTTTGTAATCTCATTTTGGTTGCAGTCACTGTAGAAAATCCTGCTTCACAAAGATAAGATGTTGGAAATGGAAGCAGGGTTTTTTTTCAGTGCTTTTATGGCCATCTCGGGATATTCTGCCTTGACTTTAATCAAGAACGTATGGAAATCTGAAGTTTTCTCAAACATACTTTTAAGGCCACCATCACTTGCAATCACAAGCAGATGACCCTCTTCCATCACGGACAAAGTCGATTCCCCTGGCTTATTCACAAATGGGTCATGGATCCACTCCTTCCCAGTTTGGGGGTCTTTTGCGGTTGGGTACTAGTGCTCTAGCTCTTTAGAAAGCTGAGATAGGTGATCATGCATCAGCTGGGAGAAAGAAGCCCTGTCTTACTCTCTTTCAAAATCTCTGCTAATGTTTGAAACATGTCAGAAATCACAATGTTCATTCTTCACCCCCATAATTCCAGTTTGGCTTTGGAGGCAGCCACTTTATCTGGTGACTGGAACACAGCTGTCATTCTCCCCTGAAGTGACAGATTGGGTTCATTGAGCAGGTCGAATACATACATCACACCACTAAGCAAGTTTTGTGACCCATTCTGTGTCAGTGAAATGAGCTGCCAGTGGTGACCGTTTTTGTAAAAGAAATCTCAGGAGCAGCTCCCGTAACTCAAAAACTTTGGGCAGTGATCTACCTTTAAAAAGCCATCTCACTTCTAGGTACAACAGAATACGTGTGTGCTCTGCGTCCATCTCCTCACAGAGCTGCTGAGTAGATGTGAGTTAAGGGCGTATATTTTAATGTGGTTGATAATTTTAATCACATCCTGCAAAACTTTATTAAGTTCAGGTGACATTTTTTGGCTAGCGAGCTATTCTCTATGGACGACACAGTGCATAGACTCACATTCAGAAGTGAACTCTTTGACTCGAGTAGTGAAACCAGAAAGTCATCCAGTCATGAGAGCTGCTCTGTTTGTGCAGAAACCAACACAAAATGACCAATTCAGTTTTCCTCATATGGAATCATTCAAAGACTTCAATAGTTCTGCAGCTGTGGTGTTGGTTGGCAACAAAAGTGCACATAACATATCCTCATGCGCAACCTCCTGAAAAATATATTGCACAAAGGCAAGCATTGTTGCCTTGCTGTCAACATTGGTAGACTCATCAACCTGGATTGCATACCACAGTGACTCATTAATCCTCTTTTACAATTGTGCCTCAATATCTTCATCAATTCATCTGGTTATAGTGCTAGCGGAAAGAGGAGCATGTGCCACTTTTGAACTGCAGCCTCTCCTAAAAGTTCACAACATGTCCTTAGCAGCAGGCAGGATAAACTCTTCACCGATAGTAAAGGGCTTCTTAGCTTTAGCAATGTGGTTGGCCACTTCGAATGATGCTGCCAGTGCAGACACAGTGGATGAAGTGGTGGCCTTCAATAATTGCTTCTGTTCCTCATGTTCGAATTTTTTTAAATCCAAAGGCTTGTCTTTTAATGCAGGGTTCTTGGTCTCCACGTGGTGAAGCAGTTTTGAAAGTTTCATGACTTCGTTGGATAGCTGGTCACCACATATTATACAAAGCGAGCTTGGAGAATGTGAATCACCTGTTGCATTGAGCCCATAATTTAAGTAAGACTTGGTATTTTCTTTTAAATGCAGCTTTCTTTTTGTTGGCAGTCTTAGAGTCTTCTGCTGTCTCATCACTGGGTCTTTCACCCTTTGCAAAGAAGCTTTCCAATAACATTTGTTTTTTACTTGTTTCTGCTAGAGTTAGCTTTGGGCTTACCAAAACTGTGACTGAGACAAATGCACAGTGCAGGAAAGAGGCACAGATGGAAGTGGCAAGTAAAATAATGGGTGGGCCACATGCAGACTAAAATAAACATCGAATTCTGACTTAAAGCCTACCACTAGATGCAACTGTACAATTGAAATAGATCGACTCACCTGCCGCTATAAAGCCTGCCACCAGATACAGCTTAATTATCACTTGCCACTCATTGATAGGGTTATGATATGAATCTGCAAGCAATTGATTTATTATGGACTCTGTGCAGCCAAACCTCTCTGCTAATGTTAATCTGTATTTGCAGCCACACCTGGCTCTAGCGTCACTGCCTCAGCTGCATCTCAGATCATCAGGCATTAGATTCTCATAAGGAGAACACAACCTAGATTCCTCACATGTGCAGTTCACAATAGGGTTTGTGTTCCTATGAGAATCTAATGCTACTGCTAATCTGGCAGGAGGTGGAGCTCAGGTGGTAATACAAGCAATGGGGAGTAGCATAAATAAAGATGAAGGTTTGCTTGCTTGCCCACCTCTCACCTCCTGCTGTGCACCATGTTTCCTAACAGGCCACGACTGGTACTGGTCCATGGCCTGGTGGTTGGGGACCCCTGCTGTTAATGATTTTGCTCTATGAGACAGAATGTCAGATAAGTGTCAGTCCCATAGAGGAAAATAAAGCAGGGAGATGACAGGAGTGCAGGTGGTAAGAAGAAGGGGGCTGGGAGGCTGGATTTTACAGTGGGTAGTAAGGGAAGTCCTTACTGAGAAGATGGTACTGGAAGAAAGGGAGAGAGCCACTGGAATACTGGGGAAGAATTCCCCAGAAACGAGTGGCAGGAGCAGAGGTCCCAAGGCTGGATGTGCTTGACATTCTCCAAGAATACTAAAGAGGCCAGGGCAGCCAGGGAGGAAAGGGGAAGAGACTGAGGGTAGGGAGTAAGGGGATCAGATGGTGCAGGGCCTTGAGGCCAGGCTGAGGACTTTGGATGCTGTCTGAGTGAGATGAGAGTTACCAGGGAGTTCTGAGCAGGGAATGGGTATGACCTGTTATATTGGGAGGACTCACTCCTGCTTCTGAAAATAGACTATGGCGGGCAGTGGGGGACAGTCACAAGCGTGAAAGCTAGGAGAGCAGTCATCATTCCACCAAAAGTTCCATCTGAGAGAGAAACGCAGCCTAGACTCAGCAGTAAGAAGGGGTCTTAAGAAATGATTGGATTATGGATTTATTTTGTGGGATAGAAAAATGATAAAGGAGTCAAAATTTGACTCCAAGGTTTGGTGTATGAGCCAATGAAAAGATGACATTGCCATTTACTGAGCCAAGGATTGCTGCAGAAAGAGAGATTTGGGGGTAGGGGAGATCATGAGTTTGGTTTCAGACATTGTTATTGACTAAATGTTTACATCCCCTTCAAAATTTATATGTTGAAACATGATCCCCCATGTGATCGTATTTGGAGGTGAGGCCTTTCAGAGGTGATTAGGCTACGAGGTCGGAGCTCTCATGAATGAGATCAGTGCCCTCATAAAGGAGGCTCTGGAGAGCTCCCTCAGCCATGTAAAGACACAGCAATAAGGCACTAGCTATGAACCGGGAAGGGGTCCCTCACCAGACACTAAATTTGCTGGCACCTTTATTTTCAACTTCGCAGCCTCCAGAACAGTGAGAAATAAATTTCTGTTGCTTATAAGCCACCCAGTCTATGTTTTTTTTTTTTTTAATAGAAGCCTGAACATAGTAAGACAAACATGTCTCTGCTTTGAGATGATTATTTAACATCCAGGTTGGGATATCTAGCAAGTATTTGCATATTAAGTGGCATTTAGTGAGAGGTCCAGGCATTTTGAAGGTTCATTTTATGTGCAGGAGGCACATGTGAGCAGATAAACAACACAAAACTTCTCTTTGTTGCAACACTGGGTTCCAATCAGTCAATGTTTCTGTCCCTCTGTCTCAAATAACTAAGTTCTATCACAGCCAACTTTTAATTAGCCACGCAGCCTATGGTTCATCTCTGAGGGCTGTATTCAAGAGCCCAGGTGTCACATCTTCTTCCAGGCTATCCCAGGACTCCAGGTGAATATGAGCTATATCTGTCTTCTTTGTCCTCAGAGTGCACTAATGGAGATGCTGCCAAGCACAGGTGGTGGCTAGAACACTGGCTAGAGAGAACAGACAGAGCCAAGCAGGGAAGTGTGTAGTATTCAAAAGAAAACAGCAGTAATGTTAGGTCACACCCTCATGCCATGGTTCTGCCTACTGCTCCAGACAGGTAGAAATAAGGGGCCATCGGCTGTCCATTCTCTGTACCTGTAGGTGTGAGGCATCAGGAGCAACTTCCACCAATGTAAACAAGGGACTTAGACCCTCAGAAGGGCATTGCAGCTGGAGTATTTGTGTGATATGTGTCATTGACACCTGGGTATTTTTTGTCAGGGTTACACATAGGGCTAAACTTTCTCCTCTCCCTTACTCCCCAGCTTTGTCAATATCCTCAAATAAATGAACTTATTCATCTAGCAGGAAAAATCAGAGCTGAGAGGATGTGGCTGAGGAAAAAAGCAAAAATATAAGTGCACTTGGCACTTTACCAAGGTGAGTGCGTCATCACTGCCTTCGTTACAAAACTAAAAGAGGGTGAGAATATGCTCACATGATGCCTTTACGTAACAGGACATAAATGGGTTAAACAACAACATCCTAGAAAGGCAGAAAACAAGTTCTTTAAACATCAGCAGCTGCACTTAGAGTGGGGTGGGCTAGTGAGAGGGTGCAACATGAAACTGGAAATAATCACCACAAAGAAAAAACATCAAAATCCTTCTCTCCTGCTTAAAATGTAGAAAGGTTTTTAATCAGCTGCCTGAGAGCCAGCAGCCCTCTGATATCCCAAGGCTTGTAAATAATAAGTAATATTTTCATATTGATAGTTATAACATTAATATTAAGAACAACAAAATAAGTTAATCAATACTGGTGATGGTAGTGATTATTGCATTGAGTGCTCATGGGGCCAGGCCCTGTTCTAGGCGCACTAATGCCTTTCATCTACAGAAGTCCCTTGGCCAGTTCCCCACTCTATCCTTCCCAACTCGACAGCTCATACAGCACAGAGATCACACCTTCCTCCCCATGAGGTACTTTCCTTCCTGGCTTCCAGGACTGCACGCTCTCCTGGCTGCCCGTTCTAGGTTGATTGGTTTCTCCCCACCTTCCTAATTCTCTAATGGGTAGAGTTCTTGTCTTAGTCTGCTTAGGCTGCTTTAACAAAGTGCCATAGATTGGGGACCTAAACAACAGAAATGTATGTCTCACAGTACTGGAGTCTGGCCGTCCGAGGCCCGGGTGCCAGGTTGGCTGGGCTCTGGCGGGGGTCCTCTTGCAGGCTGAGACTCCTGCCTTTGTGTATCCTCACACAGCAGAAAGAGCTAGAGAGCTCTCTTGGGTGCCTTTTCTAAAGGTACTCACCCCATTCATGAGGGCCCCACTCTCGTGACCTAATCACCTCCCAAGAGCCTTACCTCCTAATGCCATCCCATCAGGGGTCAGGATTGTGACATAGGAATTGTGCTGTACACAAACACTCAGTCCATTCCACACTCCATCAAACCCCAGGCTCCTCATTCTTCTCATCACTTCCAAGATGACCTCAGCTGGTCTCAGGGTTTTAAATACAGTGTGCACACGGACAACTGCTGAATTCTTACCTTCCACCCAGATCTCTCCCTGCTGGGATGCCAATAAGCACTTCAAACCAGGTGCATCAAACTGAGCTTGCGATTTCTTTCTAAACCTGCTCCTCTCCAGCACTCCCCAGATGCCAACACAAAGCTCTTATAGGTGGTCATCCTTAACCATTCATTCTGTCTCTCTATCTCTGTCTCTCTCTCTCTCTCTCTCACACACACACACACACACACACACACATATATATATATTTATATATTCCAGCAGCCCAGCTGACTCTCCCTGAATCTTACCACTTCTCCCACCTTCCTGATTAGTGCCTGGTCCAAGCCACCTCCATCTCTCACTTGGGTTGCTGACATGTTGCCAAGAATGCTCTCCCGTAGCTGCCCTTGCCTGCTCCCTATCCTACCATAAATCTATCTTTGATTCAGCAATCAGAGTGATTCCACTAAGACATTTCAGAGCTTGTCCTTCCTCTGCTCAAATTGGAGCCTCCCATGAGTCCACATCATCCTTAAAGTAGCATTCAGCATCCCCCCGTGCCAGCAAGGCCCTGTCCTCCTGACCCATCCCTGTTCCTGACTCTCTGTCCTCCTCCTCTCTGCTTTCACCCTGGTCCAGACACATCAGCCTCTCCTCAGGGCTTCAGCCCTCTGCACCCTCAGCCTGGGCCTCTGTTTACCTGGAGGTCTGCTTGGCTCACTCCTCCACTTCCTCCAGGTCTCTGCTCGCAGGTCACTTTTTCAGGGAGGCCTTTCCTGACCATCCATATGACACTGTCCTCTCCACCTCTCTGTCCTCCCTAACCTGTATTATTAGTCTCCAGAGCACCTGTCACTCCCTGCCACAGGACACAATTATTTGTTTATTTTCTCTGCTCCCCTCCTTAGAACATAAGCTCCATGAGGTCAAGCAGTCTGCTTTGTTCACTCCCCCCACCAGCTTCATTGTCGGGAGTGCTGCCCTACACATGGTTGCGCTTAGCAAGTATTTTTGAATGATTCCAGAGCAGCCCGAGGGAGGAGAAGAGTGGCAGGAAGAGGGAAGTGGAGCACTCCACCCGGAGTGCAGAAAGTCAGCAGATGCATTGTCAGTAAGAAAACCAATGAGAAGTTCACCTCCTTCTTCAATTATTACCAGGAACCAGAAATTTTAAACAACATCAGTGATAAAATACTCCTTACCAAACGTTGGACTATGTTAAAAATAATTACCGTAGTTACCGCTTCATTTTAGCAATACACAAGTAAGCTTTAAATTGGTATGTTTTCCTTACTTCCCCACTAATAACCATTATATTCTACATGGAAGTTAATTTGGAGAATTCCCAGTAACAGAGGTGGCCTCAGACACATGCAGAATCAGCAACACAGGTTCTCTCCAGGAGTTAGGTCATAATTACTCAGAATCCTTCCTTGTGCTTGGGCCTTGGAGCTCGGTGTGCATCTCCAATGCCTGCACATAAACAAAGGATTTTAAATATATATGGATAGCACAGTGATTGTGAAGACCAAGACAGAATTTGAGTCACTTCAATCCCATGTGACCACTTGGAGGTTTTGTGTTTAAGAGTTAAAACAGCAAAACTGAATGCAAAGGACAGGACACACCGATTTTGCTTAATAAGTGAAACTTTTAATTCATACCTAAAGTGTTTCACTAAACTTGAACAACACCCTTAAAATTGCATGTTAAGTCTTCTTTTTGGCTGGGCGCGGTGGCTCACACCTATAATCCCAGCACTTTGGGAAGCTGAGGCAGGCAGATCACAAGGTCAGGAGATTGAGACCATCCTGGCTAACACAGTGAAACCCCGTCTCTACTAAAAATACAAAAAAATCAGCCGGATGTGGTGGCGGGCACCTGTAGCCCCAGCTATTCGAGAGGCTGAGGCAGGAGAATGGCGTGAACCCAGGAGGCAGAGCTTGCAGTGAGCAGAGATTGTGCCCCAGCCTAGATGAAAGTGTGAAGCTCCATCTAAAAAAAAAAAAAGAAAGAAAGAAAAATTCTTCAAAATTAATGAACAAATAAAGAAAGTTGTTATTTTTTATTACTATGCAGTTAATATTGAATCATTTTGTCCTATAGAGGAAGACGTATTGAAATAATCTCTGGGTGTCAAATAGGCACCCCTGCTGCTAGGAAATAGGTACTACCATAGTATCAGCATTTTACAGATGAGGAAACTGAGGCATAGTGGGCTGATGTGGTCTTCCCCAGTGGCAGAGCAGGGAAGTGGCAGAGCAAAGATTCAAAGCCAGGCAATCAGTAGCCATCACCTTTCCCTGACATGACATGAATACGCTTCCATTTGGTAGTGTGATTGATTGAAACCTGGGGCACTCGCTTATCCTTTATTTATCGCTACTTTTATTTATAGCTGTGTTATTTGTTGTGCCAACTCTCACACGCTTAAGTTAACATAATCAGAATACCTTATTCGGACCTATAGCCCAGGGATTCTACTCTTAGCATGCACCCAAGAGAAAGAATTCATGCCATACAAAAGGATATACAAGAGTGTTCATACTAGCACAGAAGCCAGACACAAAAGGGTATATATGGCATGATTCCATTCATACGATGACAAAAACAGGAAAAACTAATTGATGAAAATAGAGGTCAGAATGATAGTTGCCTGTGGAGTTATTGACTGAAAGAGGAAAATAAGGAACCTTCTGAAATACTAGTAGGGTTCCAAATCTTGATCTGAGTGCTATTTATACAGGTGTAGTAGGACCGTACACTCCTAAGTTCATTTTAGGCATTTTATGCATGTTACATCTCAATAGAAAAAGTAAAGAATAAAATAAAAAAATCCTTCCAGGCATTGCAAAGGAGAAATCCTGAACCGAGAAAACAGTTGACATTTCTGGTCCCTCTCTTATACCCGGACTTGATGTACCACATAAGCAACTCCCATGAAGACATGGCACCAGGTTCGCTGGGGCCTTTTTTCAACCTCCTAGAAGGACACTGGGCTGGGGAGGGTACCCAGGCAGGCAGGGAATCCCACTGCCAAGAGTCAACCAGCCCTTCCTTTGACCTTGGACAATGGAGAACAGAAGAAGTGCCCAGGCTTGAAGGGCACAGCAGGACAGGGCAGGAGATATTGTCTATACTCTTGGCCATGCCAGTTGTCACAGTCCAGCAGTTGGTGACACCACACCCAGTTCCCACACTGCAGGAAGGTGAGTCCTGCTTAAAAAGCAGCATTTGCCAACAGCTGGCAGGAAGGAACCGCTCAGGATCCAGCCAGTGCTGCAAGGTGCCACTCAGCGCTGAGGGCAACGCTGCTGACAGACACGGAGACCTGTCTGAGGGCTTCTGAGTTGGGCAACTGTGGGAGGGGACAGGAAGTGCAGGGGGATGTGGAGTTAACACAAAGGACAAAGTGACCACAACAGGACACTTCCAGCACATCCTATTGCTACAAAGAATCAGAGCTCATCTTTCCTGTTCTGCTCTCTTCAGAATCTTGGTGTATTTCATTTTTCTTGCCCCACCCTGACCATATAACACCATTTTCTACTTGAAATAGCTTTCCGGGGGAATTTTTTTAGCAATCATACTAAAATTTTCTATCTATACTTTCCACATCTCTCTCACTTCCTTTAAAAAGATGAAGTGATTTCCAATGGAGGAACACATTTCTGACTGCAGAAATAAACTTAAGGTTTTTCTCAAGTATTCCCATTGCCCTGCACCCTATACAGACCACATCCACACAGCCTAACTCCACACTGTTAACCAACACACATTCCGCTTCTCCCAGGATCTAGACAATGGGCAGCACTTGGTGACTAAACAACGAATGGTTGGAGATAAGCAGTTTTCAATGTTGTGCATTGTTTGGACATTTTTCTAAAATATCTAGGATATAATTCCAAAGTAATATAGCAAGTCGTTCATGCCAGTAATTCCATGGGAAGTTTAAAGAGTCACCTTAGTTGTGAGGTCTCACATAAATAAGACTACAGGACATTTAACCTTTTCTCTGACTCTTTGAAGCTCATTCTGAGAAGCCTCAGATCTCAGCTTTCTCCTGACGCAAATGCCAGCAAGTCCCCCATAGCATGCAGGTGCTCCAGGAATCTCTGCCAGTTAGTCCCTGGTGGTAAACTTGGCTCACTCCATGGCAGATAGAAATCCCTTCTCCAGAGGGAAAACAGAGACTCAGAATTTTCTTATTCATGAGGAACAACCATGCTTAGAGGTTAATCAATGTAAAAGGATGAGAAAATTGAGAAGGAGATAAAGGTGTATGGCTATTTCTCAATACCCAAAGCTGTTCAATTAGCTACTCAACCACAATTGCCCAAGGGTGAAAAAACTGCCACAGTCTGAAGCTCTGGCTCATATGTGATGGAGATTTTCCTCACCATCTCCATTATCTAAGGAAAATCCAGTCGTTTTATAATTAGATCAAGTCGAGTGTAGGGCAGCCTACCCATGAGAAACCAACTATTCCATTTTCTTGGGAACCCCCTGGTGTGTTCTTATGCTGCTAAAAGATGTTCATTACTGTAAAAGAAGACATTTTACAGCTCAAAAGGCAATGTTCCCCAGAGCACAGGCACTGCAGTAATTTGACTGAGGTCTCACGCTGTCACAATTAGCATGACTGAATGGTTTTCCAGTTTGCAGAATGCCTTAGGAAGAAAAAAAAGCCACCCCCAAGAACACCACTCAGAAATAATCATAGGGAGCACTTTTCCCATCCCTGCCTCCCTCTTAGGTCTCAGGTCTCTAGAGCCTGGTCTCACACTCCAGGTGCCAACCCTCTGGGAATGTTAAAGGCTCAGGAAAAGGGCCCCTTCTTCTGCCCTCTAGTGGTTGACACAGATCAGCAGAGAAGCACTCCCCTAGGTACAACCCCAAGGGTTATGGGGTAGCTTACATCAACTCACATAAGCCTCCTTTAGGCAGACATCCATTGCTGTATCCCAGTGTCTGGCATGGTGCCTGGGGCACAGCATGATCTCAACATGTATTTATTGAATTAAAATTAAAAATCAACTATTTGATGCTTGCACACAGGAACATCAGAGAAATGTAACAAACCATTGGTGTTTTCAAGGTGCTTAAAAACGATTACAAAAGGCGCAACAACTTTTGCACCAACCTAATAACTGGTGAGATGGGGGTAAACATGAGCATCTGTCATTTTCCCAAGCCACATCATCCTGGTGGTACAATCCAGGGCTACGGACCTGGGTGACAAAACAGTCACTGACTTCTTTCACCAGCAAATTACTGAAATTTACCTGTATTTTTCCCCTTCTGCTTTCCAAAAGTAGCTGTATCCAGCTTTTTGTGGGGACAACAGCTGCCTCCCCTCTCCTACCATTTATGATGCAGCCCCAGGTCTCTAGGTGTCCGGGCCCCAGCCCCGGCTCTGCTGAAGCCCCTGTCTTCGTGGCTGGTCACTCCAGGAGGGCAAGGTCCACAGCCCTAGATTTTCCCAAGTGGGGCATCTCCCCTTCCCTGTGCCACATCTCATGGCCAGATCACAGTCCCAGGCTGCCTGGGGATTCAGAGCCTTACAAAGCCCTTAATCAAAGGACCAGTTCTCTCACTTGAGTGGATATTTTGGTCCAGTCCAATTCCCGCTTGCTCTCTAAAGACATGAGATGCAGCCCTCCCTTTTTTTTCGACTAGAAAATAAATCTGCATCACTCTTAAAACCTACCTCGGCCAACCCCTGCCAGGGCCCTGGGTCTAAGCTTGAACACTTCAAAATCCCTTTAGCAGGAAAATGTCCACCCATGGCTAAAAATTAAATACTACTAAATGGCTTTTATTGAAAATCCCACATGCAAGTGCTTCAGGGATGAGCTCAAAGAAAGATGCCTCCTCTATAGTTTTCTTTTCATCTTCTTCTGATCCTAAGAAAGCAGCCACGTCCTCAGCAACTTGTCCTCATACGCTGTTTTCAAAGTGGAAGAGTCGGGCAGAACCTTTATTCTCACAAAGTTCTCTCTTATTAGGGCAGAGGAGTCTTTCCCACGGTCCTCCAGAGGGCTTCTCTTTACATCCCTGCATCCAGGATGGTTGGATAGTAGCATAAAGGCTGAGCCCATCTCCCTCAAGGGTAGAGGATCTCCTCCCAGACTAATTGAATTGGGATTCCTTTAGCACAGAATATGGAGGAATTTGTTTGCATAGGTAAACAACGGTGTCTGCAACCATCACCTGAAAGTACCTGCAATAAAGGGCACTGATTATCTCATAAAACAGGAAGTTCAGAGGTGGGCAGCTTCAGGGCCCATTAGTTCACTAACTAAACTGGTGTGATTTCTCTGTGATTCTCTCAGCTTTGCTCCCTTGGTCACTAGATTGCTGACATTGCATTCTCATATATGCTGTCCAAATACAGGTACAGTATGTTCCTCCTCTGTGTTACTCTTTTAATATAGGAGAAAACGCTTTCCATGAGCCCTCAGCTGACTTCCCCTCTAGTTCTTTTGGTCAAGATTGGCCACGTGCTCGTTTCTTAGCTGAAAGGGTGTCTGGGAAAGCTAGAATCCAGTCTGTTTCAGAGTAGGAGGTATCCTTCAGCCAGAAAGGAAGAAAGTCAAGGATGGCTGTTGAACAAGAATATAGCAATTATTAATCTACTATATAAGTATTATAAATATTCAGATAAACAGCTCTCCATGTGGCTGTGCCAGTTGGAAAGAGGTTCATGAAAAAGCCAGTTTTCAATCATGTACCCCTTGGATGGGATACAAAACTAATTCTCTTGGTACATTATTAAACTCAGTGGGTGATGCACAAAGATGGCTCAGTTCAAGCCACCAGTCTTTATTCCTGAGGAACACCAGTTCCTTGCCTCTGATCTTCACGTTGGCCTGTTTTTCTTGCTGAAAGAGGCAAATCCATTCCTTAGCTATAAGCCAGGATGCCTATGATAGTAAATCACTAAACAATTCCCCTTAAAATGAATTTAGGAAGCACATATACAGACTGAATATGCACGGCCAAGCTTGGGAGTGAGATGAATAGACACAAGCAGTGGGTGGTTTTCACCCTAGCCTTGAAAGCTTTATTAAGAATCATTGCTCACAAGCACCTGCCAGGTCATTAAGACTAATTGCATCATCCTGAGAATAATGAACCGCATCTTCACAGATGGATGTGGCGGGTTTTCCTGGTAAAAAGCTACAGCTTTATCCATGTAACACCTCAATTTTTGTCATGCTCAACTTCCTCTGTGAGGCTCAGAACTTGAGATCCCCTAGCAAAATACATGACTGTTGACTCTGTGGATTGCTGAAGGGGCAAGGGGTGATGCAGAGATTACTGGGGGCCTGGTGGATCACAGGCAATGTGTGGGACCAAATCCACTTGGTATATTACTATTCCCTGGAACCTCATTGTGTTACAACCTGCACAGACATATTTAACTTCCTTAAAGCCCTGAGGGATAGTCACTCTGGTTCCTAGCTTACAGAAGAGGAAAGTTGAATCTCCCCAAGAGTTTGCAACATCCCCAAAGTTACCCTTTAGAACCTCTCAAAGCAAAGCCTTGACTTAAACCCAGTATTTTCTGACCCTGGAGTCATGCTCTTTCTCCTTTGTTCATTCTATGAAAATTAGCTGAGAATTGCTGTAAATCAATCTTCCCCAAAATGTCTCTGTGACCAGCAACCCCAGGTGTTTGTGGTTTTTAAGAGTCAACATGTCAAATCAAATAACACTCTCTGCTCCCAAGGGTCCAACTTTGTGGCCACATAGGAATGAGCCAGACTTTAGGCAGTAGCACTTTAAGTGGTAAAGCTAAAATGCAAACTCTTCCAGAAACAGCATAGGGCTCCCTACATCCCACCAAGATGGAAGAGATCCTCAAGAGGGCTCCATTTTGACAGAGGGACAAGAGGCAGCCACAAGGGCCTGAAAGTTCAAAAACGTCACAAACTTGTGGAGGTCTCAAAGCAGGAGCCCTAAATTTGGGAATTTCCTGAACCAATGTGTGGCTCTCCACCTCTCTCCATTCGGCTCTCCACCAGAAGGTTGGCACGTGTGGGCAGCATCAACCAGCAACTTTACCCTCTGTCTTCTGCTCGGTTTCTGCCAGTGCTATAATAAATATGGCAGCAGTCAGCTATCTGGTGACAAATTGAATACATTGGCCCCTTCCATCATGGCAGGAACAGCACTTTGTCCTTACAGGGACACACACATATTGTGGCTAGGGATGTGCCCTCCCTGCCAGCAGCATATCTGCCAGAGTAACTGTTCTTGGACTTAGACAACACACAATCCATTGCCATGGTTTCCCACACAATGTTGTTTCTGCTCAGGAAATATTTTTCTGCAAAGGGGCTGTGGCAATGGGCCCACGCATGTAGAATTCACTAGTCTTTCCATGTGTCCCATCACCCAGAGGCTGGCTTGCTGTGTGCTGGAATGAGCTGCTGAAGGCTCAGGCATGGCACCAGCTGGAAGCCAACACTTTATGCTATTGGGGTGTTGCCCTAAACAACATGCTTTCAACCAGCATTCAAATGGAGTGTTCTCTTTACCATAGCCAGTAAGCAAAAATCCAAGAATGGTCCCTCTTACTGTTGCTTCTAATATCCTACTTGAAGAACTTTTGCTTCCTGTTACCATGTTCTTGGGCAGGTTTAGAAACACTCAAAGGAGGAATGATTACTCTAAAAATGGAGTACTGTTTCTACTGAATTGGAAATCGAGACACCAGTAGTGGCTAACGTTTCAGATTTCCCCTGGAAATGTAACCTCATTGATATTATCTCATAATGATGTAGTTTCTGATGGGACTTGGTATATTCTGTGAATTTTTTCCCAGATGAAGAGAAGGGATGTGAGCGGCAAAAGAATGGACTCTGCAGATGCCTTCTGTTTGATGCCTTCTAGACCTTTCTTGTCTTAGTTGCTGCTGCAACAACAAAAATGCCATAGATTAGGTGGCTTAAACAACAAACATTTATTTCTCAGTTCTGGAGGCTGAGAAGAAAGAGATCAAGGCACTGGCAGATTTGGTATCCGGCAAAGGCCTTCTTCCTGGTTCATAGATGGCAACTTCTCATTGTTTGCACACGGCAGAAAGAAGGTGAGACTGCTCTCTGGGGTCCCCTTTTTTTTGAGATGGAGTCTCGCTCTGTCACCAGGCTTCAGTGAAATGGCATGATCTTGGCTCACTATAACCTCCCCCTCCCAGGTTCAAGCAATTCTCCTGCCTCAGCCTCCCAAGTAGCTGGGACTGTAGGTCCGCACCATCACTCCCAGTTAATTCTTGTATTTTTAGTAGAGCCAGGGTTTCGCCATGTTGGCCAGGATAGTCTCTATCGCTTGACCTCGTGATCTGCCTGCCTTGGCCTCCTGAAGTTCTGGGATTACAGGCTTGAGCCACCATGCCTGGCCTCTGGAGTCCCTTTTACAAGGGCTCTAATCCCATTTCTAACAGCTCCACCCTCATGACCTAATTACTTCCCAAAGGCCCAATCTTCTAATGTCATTGCATTGGGGATGAGGATCTCAATATACAAATTTTGTGGGGACACAGTCAGTCCATATCACTTCTCCTCCATGATCTTTGCCCCAGAAGGTCAACCTGTGTGGACCATATCCAACAGTTCCCTTGCTTCTGACTTCTTGCTGCATTTGGCCAGTAGGTCTACTCAGCAACAGCTTAGAGGGAAGGAGAGGCAAGAGTTGGAGTAGTTACTCCTAGGCTCCCTCCCTGCAAGGTCTCCGCAGGCTGGTGATGTCTTTCTATGGATAATCAAGGGTCTCCTTTAGAGTGGCCCTCTCCACAAGACTCTCCCCTTTCAATTTCCGGAAACTTCCCTTCCTTTTACCACTCAGGCCAAGTGTTGATAACAGGGCCCAGCTTTCTAGTCCCAGGGTACTGTACTCTCTTGTGGCTTTTCCCACCCTTAGCATGTCTTTGTAAATAGTCTCTTTATTAAACCGTCCTCAAGTCATCCTAATTTGAGTGACTGATGTTATCAGTAAATTAAAAATAAATTGCAAAAATAGCTTAGAGTTGTAAATTAATTTTTTACAAAACAGTTATTAAGGTAATTATTTCATTAAAAATAATTGAATATATTTTGTTTGATGTAAGACTCAGTGTATCCTCCTTTCTATCTCATTACTAAGGACCAGTCCCATGGATTGAACGTTTGTATCCCTCTTCAAATTCATATGCTGGAAACCCTAATGCTCAATGTGATGGTATTTGGAGATGGAACCTTTGGGAGATAGCTAGATCAGGAGGGTTGAGCCTTTGTGATGAGATTAGTGCCCTTGTAAGAACAGAATGGAAAGAGCTTGCTTCCTCCCTCTCTCTCTCTCTCATATGAGAACACAGCCACCTGCAAACCAAGAAGAGAGCCCCATCCAGAATCCAACCACGCTGGCACCCTGAGCTCAGGCTTCTAGCCTCCAGAAGAGTGAGAAATAAATTTCTTTTGTTTAAACCACCCAGTCTGTGGTATTTTTGTTATAGCAGCCCAAATTAAGATAACAAATGGTATTGTCATGATGGACAGACACCCTTCTATGAACCAGCTTTTGCGAATCAACACCTTAGATGTCACCTAGTCCAATAGCTCACATGAAAAGAGAAAAAAAGGATGCTATGGACACAAATTTCTCCCCCCTTCACATTTGTATCTCAGGTACTTCCTAATTCAGCTCTGTGAGACTGATCAACTCATGCTTTTCTAGTTCTGCACAAAATCCATCATAAGAGCTCCATTAAAAACTACTTTAAAAGAGGTATTTTATGAAATCTCAAAGTCCTTTTGGAAAATCCCAGAGATTCTGGCCCTGCCACATCTGAAGCTCTGTGTCAGAATATCCAAGGGAGTGAGCAAGCCCATCCAATGCTTGGGAACCAGCAACATGGTGCCACACGGCACGTCCGCTTAGAGGACCTCTTCCCTTACACCAGGATGTGACCTCCTTCAGCTAAGTCCCAGCCATGCAGGGTGCTAGGGGCTGCAGAATCAGTGAGATGAGAAACCACAGAAAGAGGTGGAAGAGAAAAAAGATCTTCCCTACTCTTCTGTCTCATCCCTCCTGAGCTAGAGTTGACTAGAATAATGTGTCAGTTCACTCTGAAAGTGTAAAGAAACAAACTAATTTTAAGTAATTTAGTGGGAAAAGTAAGTATGTTTTTAGAAGAAGCATGGAGACCTCACTAACATGAAGGAATGGCTCAACAACAAAGGCTTCAATAAGGAGCCTTGGACAATCTGCTTGCAGACCTGCCCCAGGAATGATTCAGCTCAACTCACCTTCCCTGCCCTTCTCACTCAGCTCAAGACAAAATTCTAAAGCAGTGGCTAACGTTGGTGCCACCCATGCCCCTCAGCCTACCTGGAGGTAACCTAAACTCAAGGAAGGCCTCAGGGTTACCAGCCTGAGAGCTCTCTCTAGTCACAGGAACAGGCTGGGCTTAAGCAGTCTCTTAGTCTATTTTTTACTGCTACAACAAAATACCACAGACTGGGTAATTTATAAAGAACAGAAATTTATTTCCTCACAGTTCCAGAGGCTGGAAAGTTTCCAAGATCAAGGTTCTGGCATCTGGTGAGGGCCTTCTTGCTGCATCCTCACATGGCAGAAGATCAGAAGACAGCAAATCCACTCCAGCAAGTCCTTTCTTGTCGAGGCATTAACCTACTCATGAGGACAGAACCCTCATGACCTGAACACTTTCCATTTGGCCCCACCTTCCAACACTGTTGCATTGAGGAAAAAGCTTCCATTACATGAATTTGGGGGGAACACATGAATTCAGACCATAGCAAGAAAGCAGGAAGTGTTGGAGCTGATACCCCAGCTGAGACCCTTACTCAGTGAGGGATATGAGCTAGTGCAGCAGTCTCCAACCTTTTTGACACCAGAGACAAGTTTCATAGAATATAATTTTTCCACGGACTGGGGTGGGGGAAGGGGGATGCTCAGACTTCAGTTAGATTCTCATAAGGAGCACACAACCTAAATCCCTTGCTTGCATGGTTCACAATAGGATTTGCAATTCTATGAGAATCGAATGTTACTGCTGATCTGACAAGAAGTGGAGCTCAGGCAGTAGTGCTCACTTACCTGCTGCTCATCTCCTGTTCTGCGTCCCAGTTCCTAACAGGTTGCAAACTGGTACTAGTCTATGCCCTGGGGTTTGGGGACCCCTAAGTTAGTGGGTGAATACCCAGTCCTTGAGCTAGTCCATGAGTTAGTGGATGAATATCCAGCAACTATGAGAGGCATGCTCTCCAGTTCTTAAGATAGCTTGTGTATTAGTCCATTTTCACGCTGCTGATAAAGACATACCTGAGACTGGGTAATTTATAAATAAAAAGAAGTTTAATGTATTTACAGTTCTACATGGCTGGGGAGGCCTCACAATCATGGCAGAAGGCGAAAGGCATGTCTTACATGGTGGCAAGCAAGAGAGAATGAAGGTGGCAGGCAAGAGAGAACCAAGCAAAAGGGGTTTCCCCTTATCAAACCATCAGATCTCCTGAGACTTATACACCACCATGAGAACAGTATGAGGAAAACTGCCCCCATGATTTAATTATCTCCCACTGGGTCCCTCCTATAACACATGGGAATTATGGGAACTATAATTCAAGATGAGATTTGGGTGGGGACACAGCCAAACCACATCATTCTACCCCCAGGCCCTCCCAAATCTCGTATTTTCACATTTCAAAATCAATCACGCCTTGCCAACAGTCCCCCAAGTTTTAACTCATTTCAGCATTAACTCAGAAGTCCACAGTCCAAAGTCTCATCTGAGACAAGGTAAGTCCCTTCTGCCTATCAGCCTATAAAATCAAAAGCAAATTAGTTACTTCCTAAATCCAATGGAGGTACAGGCATTGGATAAATACACCTTTTCCAAACGGGAGAAATTGGCCAAAATGAAGGGGCTACAGGCCCCATACAAGTCTGAAATCCAGTGGGGCAGTCAAATCTTAAAGCTCCAGAATGACCTCTTTTTACTCCAGGTCTCACATCCAGGTCACGCTGATGCAAGAGGTGGTCTCCCATGGCCTTGTGTAGCTCTGCCTCTGTGGCTTTACTGGGTACAGCCTCCCTCCTGGCTGTTTTCATGGGCTGGTGTCAAGTGTCTGCAGCTTTTCCAGGCACACGGTGCAAGCTGTCAGTGGATCTATCATTCTGGGGTCTGGAGGATGGTGGCCTTCTTCTCACAGCTCCACTAGGCAGTGCCCCAGTGGGGACTCTGTGTGGAGGCTTCAACACCACTTTTTCCTTCCACACTGCTCTAGCAGAGTTTCCCCATGAGGGCTCCACCCCTGAGCAAACTTCTGTTTGAACATCCAGTCATTTTCAAACATTTTCTATAATCTAGGTAGTGGTTCCTAAACCTCAATTCTTGACTTCTGTGCACCCACAGGTTCAAAACCATATGGAAGCTGCCAAAGCTTGGGGTTTGCACCCTTTGAAGCCATGGCCTGAGCTATACCTTGGCCCTTTTTAGCCATGGTTGGAGTGGCTGGGATGCAGGGCACCGAATCCCTAGGCTGCATGCAGCAGGGGAACCCTGGTGGGTGGGCCAGGTGCATGAAACCATTTTTTCCTCCTAGACCTCAGGGCCTGTGATGGGAGGGGCTGCTTTGAAGGTCTCTGACATGCTCTGGAGACATTTTCTCCATTGTCTTGGGAATTAACATTTGGCTCCTCGTTACCTATGCAAATTTCTGCAGCAGGTTTGAATTTCTTCTCAGACAACAGGTTTTTCTTTTCTATCACATCATCAGGCTGCAAATTTTCCAAACTTTTATGCTCTGTATCCCTTTTAAAAGTGAATGCTCTTAACAGTACCCAAATCACCTCTTGAATGCTTTGCTGTTTAGAAATTTCTTCTACCAGACACCCTAAATCATCTCCCTCAAGTTCAAAGTTCCACAAATCTTTAGGGCAGGGGCAAAATGCCACCAGTCTTTTTGCTAAAACATAGCAAGAGCCACCTTTGCTCCAGTTCCCAACAATTTATTCATCTCCATCTGAGACCACCTCAGCCTGAATTTTATTGTCCATATTGCTATCAGCATTTTGGTCAATGCCACTCTACAAGTCTCTAGGAAGTTCCAAACATTCTCCCATTTTCGTGACTTCTTCTGAGTCTTCCAAACTGTTCCAACCTCTGCTTGTTACCCAATTCCAAAGCCATTTCCACATTTTTTTGTATCTTTAAAGCAGCACCCCACTATCTGATACCAATTTACTTTATTAGTCCGTTTTCACACTGCTGATAAAGATATACCCAAGACTGGGTAATTTATAAAGAAAAAGAGGTTTAATGGACTCACAGTTCCACATGGCTTTATAGACTCACAGTTCTTACATGGTGGCAGACAAGAGAGAGAATCAGAGCCAAGAAAAAGGGGTTTCCCCTTATCAAACCATCAGATCTTCTGAGATTTATTCACTACCACAAGAACAGTATGGGGGAAACTGCCCCCATGATTCAATTCTCCCCATGGTCCCTCCCACAACACATGGGAATTGTAGGAGCTACAATTTAAGATGAGATTTGGGTGGGGACACAGCTAAACTGTTTCACCTTGATTGGCTCTCTTCCTAGTTCCCAAAAGACCCTGATTCACAAATATTTAACAAACACAGCTTGTAAAACTTCCTCAAGTATTTTTTCCTATTCACTCATTGAGTCTTGCCTTGATTAAACAAGGAGTGTTCCACTTCTGTCTGATGAACCTCTGTACTCCTCCTCCTCTGTCCTGGGAGAGAGGTTTGTCCCCCCAACAACCACCAAACTCCTTTTCCACACACATGCCAGAACTGCAGGGGAGATTAAGTTTGTGCTAAAGACACTTATTGTAGGCAACATGTGTGTTGAGGCCTTCTGCTTTCAGGTACTAGCAGCTGTATAATTGATGGCCACAGTACCAGGTTTCCATCACACTTCACATGTACAGTACAATAGGCAAGAGTTCACTGACTGGGTACTCTCAGCATGTCTAATTGATATACCTGTACATCTTCTCACGGGGTTATTGGTGTAATATAAGTCACAATCCCAGTGGCCTTCCAGCTCCAGTTCCTACCTTCACACAATCCAGTGATACTTCTCTGCACCCTCTCCACCCCACTTAATATGAGTTAGTTGCCTTACATGCTAGGATCCAGAAATGTGCCCAGCTACCCCAGAATGGATAACTGGATTAGAAAATATAGCTAAAACTGAACTGTTAATAACCCCAGGCAGCAAGATGATGTTCAAAGACAGACTTAGTAAGTCTGGGTGGGCCAAAGCAGAGGCAGCTGCCCTAAGAATCATCTAGAGAATGCCCTGAGCAGGTCACACACTCCACCAAGGGAATCGAGAGAGACTTCAATATCAAAATGTTTTTTTTTAATTTGTATACATTAAGGTTCATTCTCTGTGCTGTAATGTTCTATGGGTTTGAACAAATGGATAATGTCAGCGTAATGCATCTGCCATTACATTACCATACAGAATGGTTTCTCTGCCCTAATAATTCCCTGTGCTTTACATATTTATCCCTTTTCTCTCTCCCTGAAACTCTGAAAATCACTATGTCTCCATGGTTTTGTCTTTTTCAAATCATCGTATAGCTGGAATCATACAGCGTATAGTCTTTTCAGACTGGTTTCTTTCACTTAGTCAACACATTAGTTTCTCCATCATTTTTCATGGCTTGAATAATAATCCATTGTATGGGTGTACTAGTTTGTTTATCCGTACACCTATTGAAGGACATCTGTGTTGCTTCCAATTTAGGGCAATTATGCATAAAGCTGCTGTCATCATTCATATGCAGGTTTTTGTGTGGACACAAGTTTTCAGCTCATTTGGGTAAATACTAAGTAGCATAATTTCAAAATTAATGGTAAGACTATGTTTAGCTTTGTAAGAAACTGACAAACTGTCTTTAAAGTAGCTGTAACATTTTGCATATCCACTAGCAATGAATGAGAGGTTTATTTTTTATTTTTTAATTTCAATAGGTTTTGGGAAAACAGGTGGTGCTTGGTTACATAAATAAGTTATTTAGTGGTGATTTCTGAGATGTTGGTTCACCCATCACCCAAGCAGTGTACACTGTATGCAGTGTGCAGTCTTGTATTCCTCACCATCCCCCACCCTTTCTCCCAAATCCCCAAAGTCCAATGTGTTATTCTTATGCCATTGTGTCCTCATAGCTTAGCTCCCACATATGAGTGAGAACATATGATGTTTGGTTTTCCACTCCTGAGTTACTTCACTTAGAATCTAATTCAATCCAGGTTGCTGCAAATGTTCCTTTTTATGGCTGAGTAGTATTCCATGGTATACATATACCATATTTTCTTTATTCATTCATTGATTGATGGGCATTTGGGCTGATGCCATGGTTTTCCAATTGCAAATTGTGCTGCTATAAACATGTGTGTGCAAGTATATTTTTGTATAGTGACTTTTTTTCCTCTGGGTAGATACCCAGTAGTAGGATT
>NW_012112808.1:5617599-5619852 GCF_000951035.1 Colobus angolensis palliatus | reverse complement strand
TCAAAGAGTAGATCTACTTTAAGTTCTTTAAGGAATCTCCACACTGTTTTCCATAGTGGTTGTATTTGTTTACATTCATACCAACAGTGTAAAAGTGTTCTCTTTTCACCACATCCATGCCAACATCTATTACTTTTTATTAAGGCCATTCTTGCAGGAGTGAAGTGGCATCATATTGTGGTTTTAATTTGCATTTCCCTGATAATTAGTGATGTTGAGCATTTTTCCATATGCTTGTTGGCCATTTGCATATCTTCTTTTCAGAATTTTCTATTCATATCCTTAGCCCACTTTTTGATGGGATTGTTTGTTTTCTCCTTGCTCATTTGTTTGAGTTCTTTGTAGATTCTGGTTATTAGTCCTCTGTCAGATGTATAGATTGTGAAGATTTTCTCCCACTCTGTGGGTTGATTGTTTACTCTACTAATTATTTCTTTTGCTGTGCAGAAGCTTTTTAGTTTAATTAAGTCCCATCTATTTATTTTTGGTTTTTACTGCATTTGCTTTTGGATTTTTGGTCATGAAGTCTTTGCCTAAGCCAACAACTAGAAGGGTTTTCAGATGTTATCTTCCAGAATCTTTATGATTTCAGGTCTTATATTTAAGTCTTTGATCCATCTTGAGTTGATTTTTGTATGAGGTGAGAGATGAGGATCCAGTTTCATCTTCTACACATGGCTTGCCAATTATCCCAGCACCTATTGTTGAAGAGGGTGTCCTTTCCTCACTTTATGTTTTTGTTTGCTTTGTCAAATATCAGTTGACTGTAAGCATTTGGCTTTATTTCTGGGTTCTCTTTTCTGTTCCATTGATCTATGTGCCTATTTTTTATACCAGTACCATACTGTTTTGGTGACTATGGCTTTATAGTATAGTTTGAAATTGGCTAATGTGATGCCACTAGATTTGTTCTTTTTGCTTAGTCTTGCTTTTGGTATGCAGGCTCTTTTGTTTTGTTTTGTTTCACAAATTCATAAATAAATTCATAAAATTTGTGAATTTTAGGATAGTTTTTCTAGTTCTGTGAAGAATGATGGTGGTATTTTGGTGGGAATTGCATTGAATTTATAAATTGCTTTTGGCAGTATGGTCATTTCCACAATATTGATTATACCTATCCATGAACATGGGATATGTCTCCATTTGTTTGTGTTGTCTATGATTTTTTTTTCAGCAGTGTTTTGTAGTTTTCCTTATAGAGGTATTTCAGGTCCTTGGTTAGGTATAGCCCTAAGTATTTTGGTTTGCTTTTTTTTTGTTTGTCTCTTTCTTTGTTTTACAGCTATTGTGAAAGGGGTTGAGTTCTTGATTTGATTCTCAGCTTGGCTGCTGTTGGTGTATAGCAGAGCTACTAATTTGTGTGCATTAATTTTATATCCTGAAACTTTACTGAATTCATTTACCAGTTCTAGGAGCTTTTTGGACGAATCCTTAGGGTTTCTAGGCATAAAATCATGTCATCAGCAAACAGCAACAGTTTGATTTCTCTTCGTTGATTTTGATGCCCTTTATTTCTTTCTCTTGTCTGATTGCTCTGGCTAGGACTTCAAGTACTATGTTGAATAGAAGTGGTGAAAGTGGGCATCCTTGTCTTATTCTAGTTCTCAGGGGGAATGCTTTCAACTTTTCCGTGTTCGGTATAATGTTGGCTGTGGGCTTGTCATACATAGCTTTTATTACTTTGAGGTATGTCCCTACCATGCCAGTTTTCCTGAGGGTTTTAATCATAAAGAGATGCTGTACTTTGTCACATGCTTTTTCAGCACCTGTTGAGATGATTATGTGATTGTTGTTTTTAATTCTGTTTATGTAGTGTATCACATTTATTGACTTATATAGGTTAAACCATCCTTGCATCCCTGGTATGAAATCCACTTGATCATAGTGGATTATCTTTTTTATATGCTATTGGATTCAGTTTACTAATAATTTTGTTGAGGATGTTTGCATCTATGTTCATCAGGGATATTGGTCTGTAGTTTTATATTTTGTGTGTGTCTTTCCCTGATTTTGGTATCAGGGTAATACAGGCTTCATAGAATAATTTAAGGAGAAGTCCTTCTTTCTCTATCTTTTGGAATAATGTCAATAGGATTGGTACCAATTCTTCTTTGAATGTCTGGTAGAATTCAGCTGTGAATATATCTGGTCCTGGACATTTTTTTCTTGGCAATTTTTTAAATTATCATTTTAATCTCTCTGCTTCTTATTGGTCTGTTCAGAGATTCTATATTTTCCTGGCTTAATCTAGGA
>NW_012112808.1:5611736-5615674 GCF_000951035.1 Colobus angolensis palliatus | reverse complement strand
ATCTTTTGCTAAGACTTTCCAGTTCATTTTGCATTTCTCTAAGTGTGCCCTTGAGTTCCAGAAGTTGTGATTGTTTTTTATTTATGCTATTTCACTGAAATTTTTTTTTTAATATCCTGTATCCTGTTTTTGATTTTTTTAAGTTGGACTTCACCCTTCTCTGGTGCCTCCTGGATTAGCTTAATGGTTGACCTTCTGAATTCTTTTTCTTGCAATTCAGAGATTTTTGTCTTGGTTTGGGTTCATTGCTGGTGAGCTGGTATGATCTTTTGGATGTATTAAAGAACCTTGTTTTGTCATATTACCAGAATTGTTTTTCTGGGTCCTTCTCATTTGGGTAGACTATGTCACAGGGAAGACCTGGGATTCAAGAGCTGCTATTCAGATTATTTTGTTCCATGGAGTCCTCCCTTGATGTGGTATTATCCTCCTTTCCCTGGGAATGTGGCTTCCTGGGAGCTGAACCAGTGATTGTTTTTGCCCTTCTGGGTCTAGCCACCCAGTGGGCTACCAGGCTCCAGGCTGGTACTGGGGAGTGTCTGTAAAGACTCCTGTGATGCGATCCATCTTCAGGTCTTTCAGCCATGGGTACCAGCACCTGGTCTGGTGGAGGCAGCAGGGGAGTGAAATGGACTCTGTGATGGCTCTTGGTTATGCTTTTTAGTGTGCTGGTTTTATGTTGGTTGGCCTCCAGCCAGGAGGTGGCGCTTTCAAGTGCACATTAGCTGTGGTCCTCTGGGGAGGATGCCAACTTGCCCTAGGGACACTTCGCTAAGTATTCAGGATTCTCAGCCAGCGAGCAGGGCCATAGAGCTCCCAAGAGATTATGACCTTCATCTTCAGCCACCAGGGCAGGTAAAGAAAGAACACCAGGTCAGGGTAGGCTTAGGTGTGTTTGAGCACAGCCTCTCCTTAGGCGTGGCTTTCTGCGGCTACTGTTGGGGAATGGGGGTGTGGTTCTCAGTCCAATGGACTTATGTTCCCAGGGTGATTATGGCTGCCTCTGTTGAGTCACACAGGTCACCAGGGAAGTGAGGGAAAGCCAGCAGTCACTGGCCTCACCCAGCTCCCATGCAGCTGGCAGTCCTAAAGGCCAGTCTCACTTCCACTGTGCCCCCACAACAGCACCGAGTCTGTTTCTGGTCAGCCAGTGACCAGGGCAGAGAACTTGTCCCAGACCACAAGCCACCCTGTTGAGAAAGCAAGCTGATTTGGCAGTTTTTCAGCATCTCAGGGAGCCTGCAGCAGTGATCCAGTGCCATCAAAGGGTCTGTGGATTCTCATGGCTTTCCTGGTATGTTCCTGCAGCAGTTCTTAGAGCAAAAGTTCACGATGTGTCTCCATGCGGTGCTCTGTTCATCCAAGCAGGAGCTGCAAGCTAGTTCTGCCTCCTATCTGCCATCTTACCCTGATCCTCTGAGAGTTGTTGCTCCACATCGACACTGGCATTTAGTATTGTCAGATTTCTGGACTTTGGCTATTCCAGTATATATGTAGTGGTATCTCACTGTTGTTTTAATTTGCAATTCCCTAATGGCATATTATGTTGAGCATTTTTTCATATGCTTATTTGCCATCTGTACATCTTCTCTGGTGACGGATCTATTCAGATCTTTTGCTCATTTAAATTGGACAAAAATCCCAATTTCCAGATGGGCCCACATGAGTTTTTCTTGTTGTTATTGTTGAGTTTTAAGACTTCTTTTTATATTTTGGATATAAGTCCATGACCAAGTATTTGTCTGGCAAATATTTTCTCCCAGTCTGTGACTTGTCTTTACATTCTCTTAACAGTGTCTTCTGCAGTGCGAAAGATTTTTATTTTAATAAAGTCCAATTTAAACAAGTGTTTTCTTTCATAGATTCATGCTTTTTGTGTTTTGTCTAAAAACTCATCACCCCACCCAAGGTCACTTTGATTTCTCCTATGGTTTGTCCTGCATGTTTGTAGGTTTATGCTTTACATTGAGGTCTATGATCCATTTTGAGTTAATTTTTATGAAAGGTTGAGGATCTATGTCCAGATTTTTTTTTTTTTTTTTTGCTTCTGGACATTCAATTGTTCCAGCATCATTTATGAAAAAGACTGTTTTTGCTCCATTGATTGCTCTTGCTCCATTGTCAAATATTAGTTGAGTATATTTGTGTGGGTCTATTTCTGGGCTTTCTATTCTGTTCCATTGGTCTATGTATCTGTTCCTTCACTAATAACACACTGTCTTGATCATTTAATTTCTGTCTTGATTACTATAAAGTTGGGTAATGTCAGTCCTCCAGCTTTGCTCTTCTTGTTTATTATTGTGTTGGCTCTACTGGTTCTTTTGCCTTTCCATGTAAACTTTAGAATCAATTTGTCAACACCCACAAAATACCTTACTGGGATTTTCATTTGAATTGCATTAAACCTGTACATCAAGTTGAGAAATGCACACATCTTAACAATATTGAATCTTGTAATACCTGAACACAGAACATCCTTCCATTATCAGTAATAGATCTTCTTTGATTTCTTTCAACAGTTTTGTAGTTTTCTGCATAGATTATGTATAGATCTTGTGCACATTTTATTCACTTTATACCTTACCTAAGAACTTTTTTTGGTGTTAATATAAATAGTGACACTTTGGTTTTCACAAAAAGGATTAAACGAATGCCTTTTTAAAAATTAAATTAGCTAAATAATTAAATTAACTAAATAATTAAATTAACTAATTTGTTTAGCTGTAGAATAATGCTGTTTGGTGCATTGTGCTTGGTTAACCAAAAGAAGGAGGTTTAGGCCGAAAAACAGTGATTCTGGGTGTGAGTGCTCAGCCTGAAGCTTTTAGAGGAGAGAGAAGGACCACTGGGTTGGACAGGTCGTAAGATGGCAAGTCTGAGGTGGCCTTGAGAATCCCTTAAGGAACCTAAATAAGCCCAAGACACTGGGAAACTTGGTAGGGAAAAGTGAAAACAGGGTTATTTCTACCAGTAATCCGTAACTTCCCAAAACCAACGAGAAAGTCACTTTGGTTTCCCAGCTAGCCAGTAAACTCCATTTCTTTCTGTGCCTGCTTCCTAATTCCAGAAACCCCAGGGCTGACACAGAGTACTTTGTAAAACTTCTTGCAGCAAATCAAAGCTAAGACCATTTTCCACAGACATCTTCAGCTTTGTCCATACTTTTGTTAGACATGGAATAGCCCTAAAGGGCAACTCCCAGGTTCTGTCACAAGCCTGGAGACATGATATCTTCAGGTCTCTTAGGGTCTGGGATTGGATAGGAAAACCCACAAAGAACCCAGGTGTGGCTGGGAACCCACAAGGTAGTCTCCCGTTGAGACCTGCAGCTTCTCACAGCCACTTGTCATGGCTTTTCATCCTCAGAGCAAGAAGATGGACTAAACAGCCTTAACTGTGAACTATGCTCCAAAGCGAGGCACATACCTAGAGGACCACCTCCACACATGTGTTAAGGGAAACCCTGCCATCCCACAGCAAGTGGTTCTCAACCTTGAGTAGCATCAGAACCCACACAGTGCTTCTTTTATTTTTTACTTGTTTTATTCTTTTATTTTTTTGAGATGGAGTCTCGCTCTGTCTCCCAGTCTGGAGTGCAGTAATGTGATCGCATCTCACTGCAAGCTCCACCTTCCGGGTTCACACTATTCTCCTGCCTCAGCTTCCTGAACACCTGGGACTACAGGCACATGCCACCACACCTGGCTAATTTTTTGTATTTGTATTTTTTATTTTATTTTGTATTTGTAGTTTTAGTGGTGACAGGGTTTCACCATGTTAGCCAGGATGATCTTGATCTCCTCGTGATCGGCCCACCTTGGCCTCCCAAAGTGCTGGGATTATAGGTGTGAGCCACCTCGCCTGTCCCCACACAGTGCTTCTTATAGCTCAGATTCCTGGGCTGCACTCCTGGAGTTTCTGATTCCTTAGGTCTCCAG
>NW_012112808.1:5593270-5611686 GCF_000951035.1 Colobus angolensis palliatus | reverse complement strand
TAGCCAGGATGATCTTGATCTCCTCGCGATCGGCCCACCTTGGCCTCCCAAAGTGCTGGGATTACAGGTGTGAGCCACCTCGCCTGTCCCCACACAGTGCTTCTTATAGCTCAGATTCCTGGGCTGCACTCCTGGAGTTTCTGATTCCTTAGGTCTCCAGCGAGGCCTGAGAGTTTGCATATCTAACAAGCTCTAGCTGCTGGTCTGGAGACCATACTTTTAGAATACTAGTTTACGGCTCTCCTGTCTTGTCCTTTCTAGTCTAGAAATCATGCTTGTTTGCTCATGGGTTCTAAGTGACTGTCAATCACCACCTTCCTTCACCTTAGTGGGAAATGAAAGAGATAAATTTCTCCTTAACTCTTTAGCCAAAACTCTTCCAGAGGCTAATGGCTTCTCATCTCTTCCCCTCTGCTCATTGGCATCCTCTGTCACTGAGTACAAGTCTCATCTCCTCTCAGCACTTGGTGGGAAGAGTTCAGCCTCATCCCTCATGGCAGCTCCAGTCAATGCCCAACAGAGACCAACAAAAGCCAAGTTCCCTGGAAAAGGATTCTGAGTGGCCATTTTGGGTCACGTGACTCCATTGCCCATAGGAGCTTCTTCTCTAAGAAGAAACAGAGTCAGAGCAGGTATATAAACAGCATTCCTGCCTCAGTCATAGGCCCCAGTGTTCTCCACTGTCCATCAATAAGCCAGGCTTGCTTGCCCTGCACATCTCACTGACACCAACAGTGGAAGGGCTGATTTCTTCCTGCTGGTAAGTTGCAATTGGCTTTGATGAAGTACTCATGTATGCAATCTCCCCAAGTACATTGACATTCAGTGACCGTCTCTGGAGTATCTGCCAAGTACCAGGAAGCAGAGTACAACTGTCACAGCCGGGCTCAGGCATCAGAACGCTCTACCACAAATCCTGGCCACGTAATCCTAGTCCCTACCTCAGGATGGCTGCGGGGACCAACGGGATTAACCCACATGTGTGTTCATTGTGCTTATCATTTTGCATGCATACATCCATTCACTTCTCATGGTAGACATATATCATCGGTATTACCATCCCTATTTTATGGATGAGAAAATTGAAACTTAGATGAAGAAATCTACTTAAGGGATTAGAACCCCAGATCTGTCTGATTCCAAAGCTCATGCTACTAAACTCGATGTGAGATTGTCTCTCCAGATTGTATATGCCAGACACACATGTTTGATACTTGCAAATACACTATATCATTTAGTAATATGTCCACATTGCACAAATATGAATATGGATATGGATATAATATAACTATGAGTGTATGTGGTTAACAAACAGCCATGACAGCTGACCTCAAACAGCAAACAGCCTGTAGTGCTGCCTACTGAGTTTAAACAACTTTCACAGAATGGAAGTATTCAGACAAGGACACTCAGTGACCAGGATGAAACAAGACAGATACAAGACCCCTCTATAATCATATCTAAACCTAATTAGAGGCAAGGGCACACTGCAATCACAAAATTAACTAATAATTAGCTTCTGTTTCTTTACCCAGTGATAACTTTAGCCCCGCTTTAATCCTCCAGCTTCCTAGATAACAATTACGAAGATACTCAACAACAGAATTGTTTCTGCTTTCTAATAAGACCCAACTCAGAAGTAGCCTCCACTTCTCCAAACCCTCCTTAGAATCACCCAACAAGCCCACATCCTATCAGAAGCCCCGTCCCAGTGTCCTGTTTCTGAGATACCCAATTCCCCGGGTGTGTGCTTTCCTCTTCTGCAGAAAGTTAAATGAACCTAACCTTGCTTGACAAGGGTGTTCCTAGAGTCTTTGACTGGTGTGGCTTTGGCAATTCATATGCAACATACATACATACACACCATTGTAAGGCATTAAATAGTGTATTCAGTGATTGATTGTGTCCACCAAATTCAACAACCTCATATGCAACTAATTCAGCAAATGGCCAGCTGAAGGACTCTTCCAGATTCCAAGCTCAGTTGGCCCTTGGTTGTCTCTCTGTGCAGAACCCACTCCATGCTCCCTTAACCTGGAAACCAAGTCTCAGATTCCTTAGGGAAAGCCCCAGGACCCAGACTCATTTTCCAGCAACTTCCACTAACACAAACCTGCAGACCTAAATCAGGGATTATGAGTGTCTAAGAAGATGGACTTCGAGTCTTGAGAATGCAAGCACACACCCCAGTCAAAATGTGCACAATGTGAGGAGAGATCTCATGAGGAAGCAGAGAAGGGAATGCTAATTGCAAAGTTGAAGTGAGATGGAAAGCCAGAATTCCTTTCTAGGGCAGAGAGGAAAGAGCCCTGGTTTTGGAGGGAGAGTCTCTGCCTGGCTCTGGAGTGTGGCCAGGGTGACCTGCAGCAGACACTGTAAAATAAAGAGATTGGACAAGTTACCTGATGCTCTGACCTGAGGCCCTGCGGGCCCCCATACTGACCTGTGTGGGGACACTGGGAAGGAGCTGAGAGGGCCCTGGAAAGCCCCTCCCCTGCTGCCCAACAACTTTGCTCTAATCTCTCATAAGCATCTATTCTCATTTAGACAGTGTTAAAAGAAGGGCTTTAGCAGATAACAAAAGTGGTTTTGGGATTAAAAATATCGTTGATAGCCACAACTTTATGTCAAGTAAGGACAGCATACAATCATTAAATACAAAAGGAAAACAGAATGTTCAGACCATTCTTCAAAACTTGAAGGTCAGAAGTCCGATGGCCACTTTCAAGCTGGTATTGATGGAAGGTTCTCTAGCTCACAGGGAACCTGAATGCGAAGTTGGACTGATGGATGGATTTGAAGATAGTATGAGCATGCTACTTCCATTTTAACATTTAAGTGGGAATATATAATGTCATAATCTGAAAAAACTAAGCAATATGGAGGTTGCAGATACCGCAGAGAAACGGAGAGAAGGCAGTCTTGCTTTGAATCACTCAATATGCACCATGAGCTGCTGGAACATAAGGCTAGCCCTGTTGAGGCCCTGCACTGCAGGGCACAGCAGTTAGAACCATGGGTTGAGCCTTAGGGATGCTGGGAGGCAAGCAAAGTGGGAGAAGGGGCTGGTGGTGGGATTAGAGAGAAGAGAGAAGTCTGGGATTTGAGCTTGGTATTGGGGACCGGGGAATGGGGTAGGACTCGCTAGGCTGAGGATCTTACCAAACACAGTGAACAAGTAGGGTGCCTGTTAACAACCCCTCTGTCCACTCATCGCCAATGTGCAAAAAAGATGCAGAGAACTATACTCTGCCACATGGGCTTTATATTTTTATTTTGCATATTTTTTATATTATCGAAGTATGACATCTTTACAGGCAATTGCACAAATGCATATGAACTCACATGAAATGAACACACACATAGCCAGCCCCCAGAACCAGAAGTAAAACACTGCCACCACCCTGTACCCCCAAAACCTCCTCATGCCCCAACTACCTCCCCACACCCTGCCTTCCAACACCATACATTAATGTTTCTTATTCTTGAACTTCATGTAATGGAGTCAGACACAAAAATATGCACTCTTTTGTGCCTGGCTTCTTATGTTCAACATTATACTTGTGAGGTCCATTCATGTTGCTGCAGGTTGTTCATTTTGTTCATTCTCATTGCTGTGGGAAATATAGCGCAAATTGTTTAGCAGTTCTACTGTGGATAGACATTTGTATTATTTCCAGTTTGGGGTACTATGAATAATGCCACTAAGACCATTCTAGTGCATGCCTTTTGATGCACAATTGCATGTGTTTCTATTGGGTTTATTTCTAGGAGTGAGATTGCTGCGTCAGAGTGTGTGCATGTGTGTGTATATATATATATATATTTGGCTTTATGATATGTAACTAACAGTGTATCAAAGTGGTCATACTAATCATATTCCCATCAGAGTCTGTAGACTTTTTAGTTTTTAGTACATATGTCATGGAGAAAAAAGAGGAAGAAGAGGAGAAGGGAGAAGAGAAAAAGAGAACTAATAGAATTGGCCCCGTGAAAATGACCTCTCTCCCTTTTCTAGGTCATCAGAGGATGCAAGTGAGAGTAACACAAGCTTTGGCCTCTCTTGAGGGCTGTGAGAGAAAAGCACATGCACAGGCTTTTGCTGCAGGGGCCTGCACTCTGAGCAGGGTGTGGTGGATGGGGTGGTGTGCTGAAATGTCTGACCCTGCTGGGCTGCGCACCTCCCCCTCCAGCAAGCGACACCGCCCCTGATGCCCAAGGCAGATGCGCCCCTGCCCTCAGGGTTGCCAACAATTCTCCTGACATGTGCTTCAGGCAGAAGCCCAGATGCACCAGTGATGTGATTTGCAGAAATGATTTTTCCAATGACTGTGCCAATGTAACTGCTGCCAAGCCACCCCAGGGACCAACGGGAGCTGGTGATGATTGTGCCATATTCAGGAGGTCACATGAGGCCAGCAGAGGATGGAAGAGACCAGCAAAGAGTAAGGTTGTACTTTTGATTTCTCCCTCCTGTAAACTTGTCATAGAATAGTTACCCCAGTAGAGTCAGCAAACAGAGCTGGACCAGCAGCCCAGCTAATGACGACTGGGTGGCCTGGCTGGGCCCAGTGTCTACGGAGCAGGAAAACATTAGTGATCGTTCTGATCAACAGGACTTAACAGTCATGGGGATTCACAGTAGAGTCTCGGTAGTAGCTGCTGCCGCACATAGGGGCAGTAGGAGCCAGAGCCAACGTAAAACATCTCAGTTTGCCGGGTGTGTATACATTCTATTTCCTCCTCAAGATTAAACACACTCACTCCCTGAGCGCCGCTGCTGGCAGCCTTCTGGGTGTAAATGTATGAGATGTCTGCATTCTATGTCCATTTCAAGTTGAAAAGAGAGCAAAAATAAGATTATATTTTTAGAAACTGAGAGATACAGGCTGGCTGGGGTTGAGAGGGAAAGCAAATTCCAGCAACCAAGCTAACAGATGCTGTTCTGAAATGCAAATATTTCATCCAGTCACTGGGAAGTTCTATGCTGTTTGAGAATGGACTGGTCTGGCTTCCCTTTTCTTCATATTCCTGAGCAAATTCAGGAGAGAGAGCAAAAAATCTTTAAATTAACTAAATAATTAGAAGGTAAATTAAATAAAAGATTATCTTCCATCTGATTGTAATGGAACCCTGGCTGGAGTCAAGGAGACAAAGCAGATAAAATCCTCTCAAGGAAATGGCTTTGGTGAGGATGGCGAGATTTCCTGTTTCAAAATATACTTAACCTAAATGACAAGAAGAAAGATATGTATTGGTGAGTACAATTTGGTGAGCATCTTCTTGGCTCTTTGTTTCTAGATCTAAACACTTTAATTTTAAAAAATGTTATTAAATTCTGGCTGAGTGCAGGGGTTCACACCCATAATTCCAGCACTTTGGGAGGCTGAGGTGGGAGGATCACTTGAGGCCAGGAGTTCAAAACCAGCCTGGGAACGTAGTGAGACCCCATCTCTAAAAAAAGAAAAAATTAAACTAGCCAGGCAGGGTGGCACACACCTGTAGGTCCAGCTACACAGGATGCTGAGGCGGGAGGATCCCTTGAGCCCAGGAGTTTGAGGCTGCAGTGAGCTGTGGTTGCACCACTATACCCCATCCAGCCTAGGCAACAGAATGAGACCTTGTCTATAAAAAAAAAAAAGAAAAAAGAAGCCGAAGAAGTATTGAATTCTTTTCATATGCAGATGCTATACTAAAGTGTACAAAAATTCTGCTTAATTGAAGAAACAAAGATGCATAAGAGAGACACCTTTCCAAGGAACCTGAAGTCTAGAGGAGAAAACAGATGGATAACCCCCAGCCACATGGTCAGGAAAGAACTAAGCAGGAAGACCATAGGCTTTAGAACTCGAGTCCTGTCTTGTCCACTTAGCAGCTGTGTACTTGGAGGAGCTTTTATTCCTCAACATTGTTGCAGGAATCAAACAGACTCAGGTACATAAAGCCCTAGATTGGTAAACACACACAAATGTCAGTCCTTCTGCTGAATCACCTGTTGTCAACGGGGCACCCCCAGGAGTCCCACCTGAGACTTGGAGCCACTTCCTAGCGCTTCCTTCTCGGAGAGGTTCCAGGTTTGAACGCGAATCTTATTACCAATGAGAAGCCTGTGGTGGAAAGGCAGGAGGAAAGCTCGTGGGCGGTCATGTTGGCTCCTGCAGCAGTTTTGTGGAGCATGTGGTTTAGCAAACCTCACTGGGCACTCCCACTCTGGCAGGCAGGCACAGCAGCTTCTCAGACACCCCCAAGAGTTCCAGTCTTTCCAGTTCTGAGTTGTAGGTGACTGTTTCTCCCACCCTTTAACTGCAGCCTTCGGACCATGACTCTCCCAGCCCCTCCCATGTTTGGGTAAGCCCCAATCCTATATGAAACCCTTTATTTCTTTAACGCATTTAGTGACTCTGTTCTTACCAACCAGGCTGATATATTTTTTCATCCAAAAGACATAAATGACGAGAAATAATAAGGTGTATTTAGGGACTGGCTGATAGTCTGACATAGCTGCCAAACACCAACATATTTTGAGAATAAAGTCATAGCCAGGTAATTCTGAGCAGACCTGCTCAGAGAATGGCATGTGCATGTAACTGTCTCTGTGTGAAGAACTCTTCGTAGGACTTAGGATTGGAGAGAGCAAAGGTCCTTGATGCTGGACTCAATACTGAGCACACTCACAGGTTTATGTGCAAAAGTCTGTCATGTACCATTATTTTGCTGTGATACTACTCCTGGATCTGCAGATCGGCCGTAGCTCTGTTAGATTCAGCTGAGCTTGGATCCACGCTACAGGGCAAGTTTCGTTCTGCTCTGTATAACTTACATTCTGTAACCTAGGAAGACGAAGCTACCTGGGGCATCCTCTGCAGGATAAGTAGGGTTCTGCTGCAATAGTGCTGCGTAACAAAGAACATAATCTACCACAGACTCCTGGGATCCTGTGTACATCCAGCCTTTTTCTATTATAGAAACTGGACTTTATTTTTATCCCCCTTTCACTGTTTCTCAGTTCTCAATGCAAAAGTTTTACTGGCATGATTATTCAATAAACAAATAAATAAATAATAAAGATAAAGAACAGTGGTACCTTGTGCCCCTAAACTTGTGATCTCTGGAATGAGGTGTCCACATTCCAGGGAATAGGGCAGGTAGTTCTTTGGGGGTGCAGAAAGAAAATATATATCGAATTAAATATTTAAGCTCAGATTTATATTTTTTTAAACAAAAGCAACCTTAGCCTTCTGCGAGTTAATGTGTGGAATGAGCTGGCATCGCCAAAGGATCTGTGTGCTAGTCATGTCCCCAGGGATCCTGAAGGAAGGAAGAGAGTTCTATGATGCAAAGGGATTGACAGTGATTTTTTTTTTAATTTTAAATATTCCTTGATGTGGTTTGGCTCTGTGTCCCCACCCAAATCGCACCTTGAACTGTAATCCCCACAATCCCCACATGTCAAGAACAGGACCACGTGGAGGTAATTGGATCATGGGGGTGGTTTCCCCCATGCTGTTTTTATGATAATGAGTGAGTCTCAGGAGATCTGATGGTTTCATAAGTAGCTGGCATTTCCCCTGCTTGCACTCACTCCATCCTGCCCCACCACCTTGTGAAGAATGTGCCTGCTACCCCTTCACCTTCCGCCATGATTGTAAGTTTACTGAGGCCTCCCCAGCCATGTTGAACTGTGAGTCAATCAAACCTCTCTTTCCTTTGTAAGTTAGCCCATCTTAGGCAGTTCTGTATAGCAGTATGAAAACAGACTAACACAATAGTTTTCTCAATTGAAATTCCAGGAAATTAAGTCCTAATGACCTAAGACATCCACTGAATGTAAGAGAACAGCTTCATCTTGTGCATCTAGAATAGTACTAGCTGGCCATACATCTTCCTCGGAGAAATACAGAGAAATTAAAATCACTTTCTGTAAGTCATAATTCAGTTGAGAATGGCTGGATAAAACCATCATGTTCAGAGACAATTTTTTGAAAAGCATCAAAAACAAGAAGGCAAACCTTGACTTTTTTCAGTGATGTTTAACTGAAACTACTTTACTACCTTACAAAATTTCAAAAAACTTATTTATTGTTGGACAAAAAGCCATCTTATCTTTGAAAAAACACTGTCTTTCTTCAACAATAAAAGATGACTAAAAGAATCCACAGAAAACAATATGGCAACAAATGAAAACACATCCCTTCATCAGCAAACACTGTTGGAATACTCACAGAAAATGCCACTGAGGAAATAAGCATTTGAGCAAGCATTCAGTGCAGAAGACTGTAAACAGACCAAGTACAGATGTTTCTAACAAGTTTTAGCTTATGGAATTTGCCAGTTTGGTTCCAATAATCCACAAAGAAGTATTTTAGGAGATCACTATAGTAAAGATGCGCAAAGAAAGATATAATCTTAACAACTGATTTCCTTAAATAAATGCAAGTTCTTAAAAGATTAAAAAGCCATTTTGGGGTAGGGCTGCTAAGATGGTATGACACATGCCATGTCACACATCACCTCATGCGTAGGCACACTCTTGCGGCAAATACATTACAGTCAGAAGTACCAAGGACTACAGGGTGTCAATGATGTTGGAAAACTTATAGAATTAGGACCTTTAAGATCAGGTAGAATTTCTATAACACTTCATAATAGAAGGAGACTTAAAACTTTTTTTTGACATATTAAGATTTGTATGTTATCTCACAGCAAAGTACGTAAAAGATTTGTCAGACTTAAAGATGTGTTCTACACTTTTCTTTTACAAAAAGACAAGTGTTTCAAATTTGCCGATCTCTTCTGTGATGACAACTGGTTGTCACTGCTTTGCTATCTAACAAATATTTTCTTTTTAAAAGAAGTGCCTCACTGTCCACTCAAGGTAAATGTGACATTTAAACAAAGAAGAGAAAGACGCTGTTTTTCAAAGAAATGTGTATTATGAAGAGAACATTTTTGAAAGAGATGTTTGGGTATGTGACATGGATTTTTTTTCCCCTAAATCATGTGTGTTGCCTATAAAAATGCTGCTATTTTCACACTATAAAAATTTAGGACCTTTTCTAGCCTGTTAGACAATCTTCCAAATGAAGGGGTTTTAAAATACTTTGCTCAAAATATGCAAGCACAAAACCTTCTGATTAGTTTGCAAAAACAACTAAAGGTTACCAAGGAAGAATAAAATATGCTGGAAGAATTCTAACAAAAACCTTTGCAGCTGGGCACGGTTGCTCACACCTGTGATCCCAGCACTTTGGGAGGCCGAGGCTGGCAGATCGCTTAAGCTCAGGAGTTCAAGACCAGGCTGGGCAACACGGCAAAACTCCGTCTCTGCAAAAAATACAAAAATTAGCCAGGAGTGGTAGTGCATGTCTGTGGTCTCAGCTAGTCGGGAAGCTGAGAGGTGAAAGGATCGCTTGAGCCTGGGAGGACGAGGCTATAGTAAGCTGTGATGGAGCCATGGCATTACTGTAGCCTGGGTGACAGAGCAAGACCCTATCTCAAAAAAAAAAAAAAAAAAAACCCTTTGCAAAGTTGAGGAACAGATTGAGGAACGTGTATCATAATTTGGTATGTATAGCTCGCAATGTATAAAGTTGCTATTATTGAACCAGATCTAACAAAAAAAAATTGACAATTTTATATGGTTCAACCTAATCTATATGTTTGTGTGGCGTCTGGTAACCTAAACTCTCGCAGCTGCCCTGAGAAAGGGACTTGTATCCCAAGCCCACCCATCTCCAACTCCAATAAAGTAGAAAGTTGGGGTAGTAACTGGAACTCCAGGGAACCAAGAACCTGCCACCTCACTGAAATCCTGAAATGAAAGAGAGAAAGTCTCCACCACTCAGGGAAATGCAAAGAGAAATCAGTTCTGTTAGGGACAAGCAGAGAAAGTGGCATTTCTTGCTCACCTGAGGGTGTGGCCTGAGATGGACATTTCTGTGGAGTTTGGTTATCAGGGGAGGTGAAGGCCCGTTCTCTCAATGCAGGTGGTCTATCCTCCATCTTGAATGAGAATTCCTTGAAAGTATAGATTAAGAGAAATCTGGGGGCATTTCCCAACTACACTAAGAGCTTTCACAAGACACCCTTGGCTTGGGATCTGTAGAGAAAGAAATGCAGTTCTGAGTCAGAGGTGGGTGTATGGCTCCTTTTTTGTTCAGGTACAACAGCTTTACAACAAGTGCCTCAAAGTTATCATTTCTCTCCTCTTACCCTAAACCCCTGCCTTCAAAATTCTTTAAAATAAATGCAGCAATTGATTAGAACAGACAGATTCTTGAGAGCTAAAATATCAGGAGATATGGAGCTTCCATGTATCTTCCCATCTTCCCCAGCAATGTTTTCACTGGGGAGAGATGAGCACAAAAGCAGCCGTAATCAGAAGTATTGATTCTAGTGCTGAAAACATCTTTCACCAGTCTCTGAAATTATATTGTCAAACAAGGAAAGCAAATAGGATGAGCATTCTTGTCGATTGCAGCTATAAAAATGGATGAGGCATTATGGACCATGGATTTTCAGGGAACTCACTTCCATCTTCTCAAAATATCTTCCTCTAGGTACCCACCTCTCAGGTTTGTAAACTCAGTGGTGCCACAGGCAAGTATGTCTGCTCTAGTGCAAGGATTTTGAGAGTAATTTTTGGGATATTTCTTAATTTTTAGGAGCTTCCAGGGAGGTTTCTGAAAACAGAAAGTGCTGGTGACTATGCTGGAGAGTAGCCACTTTACCCTTGCAAGTTATAGATTACGAGATACTTAGCAAGACTGAGGTAGGTGATAGGAGGAATACAATGATGATAAACAAGATGAAATCCCTACTTTTACTGATCCTACAGTCTAGCAGAGAACACAAACACAGACACACACCTCAACACCACACAAAGGGGGCTGGCATAGCAAAGAAACACCAAGAATAGTCATGCAGAAAAACGGAAGGCTTCCCAGAGGATGTAGCATCTAATCCAAGTCCTAACGATTAAATGAAAATTTCTTGGCAGAGAAAATAGAGTAGACAAAGACTGACAAGCCTAAGAGAGATGTGGGGGGATCTGCAGAGAGTTCAGTATAATGGAGAAGGCACGTGATTTTTTTTCCAAAAGGGTTTATTGAGGTATAATTTAAATGTAATACAACCCAGCATTTTTAATGCTCAGTTCTGTGAGTTTTGGCAGAAGCATATAATGATGTAACCAACACCACAATCAAGATATAGAAGAATTCGATCACACCCAATTTCCTCCAGTGCTCCTCTGTAGCCAGTTCCCTCCCCTGACTCTTTGCCTCTGGTTACCACCGATCTATGTTCTATCCCTCTGGTTTGTCTTTTCCAGAATGGCATATACATGAGTCAAAGGGTGTTCAGCCTCATGCATCTGGCTTCTTACACTTATCATGATGCATTTGAGATTCGTCCATGTTGTTGCATGGATTACATGCAATTCTTGATGCACCTAATTGGAGGCTATGGACATTTTACATTCACACTGATCATCTGATCATACAAATCTAAGTGGTAATAAAGTTTTAATTATCAGGGGAAATCTTAGAGGGGATTCTGGAAATTCAGGTGTTTATATGCACAGCTGTTTACCTCCATCTGGAACTAGCAAGGCACAACCAACAATCACCTTTGAAGAGAAAGCTCTTGCCGGCCCCTGCTCCATTTTGCATGTGGTCCTTAGAAGGCCTGCCTAGTCCACAGACTTTTGTAAAGCTGGATATCTGCCGAATACTGAAGTGCACTGACACCAGGTTCTGTAGATGAGGGAGTGCAGTCACTTGCTCCCAAAAAGACCTAATGACAGAAAGGCTCCTCCCATAATCCAGCAAAGTGAACCCAGTTTTCTGGGTTTTACCACCTAATGAGAGCAAAAACGTTTGTCCCTTATACCGTCTGCCAGTTGCAATACCAAAGCTATAACCTGTAAAAATTCTAAGGGAATATACACCCCTGAGAAGATAAATAAAATAAGGCCCATTTCAGAAAGTAATGCTTATTCTTAGCTGATTCACTGGAATCACCTGGGGAGCTTTAAAAGCTACTGATGCCTTTGTTCCACCATCAGAAAGTCTTTATTAATTGGTTTCACTGTGTCCTGAGCATTGGGACTTTTAAAACCTCCCTAGAGGGATTCTCAGGTGTGGCCAGTGTTGAGAACTGCCAGATTAAGGAACTCCAGCAGCCGAGGGAGAACACTAAGTTTAAAAGGAGAGCAGATGACAATTGTTTAAATAAAGCTAACGGAAAAGACAGATGAACTTAACAACAACAACAAAAAAAAAAAAAACAAATGAGAACTCCCAAAGGGCATTAACTTTAGCACAGAACAAAAGATTTTCTAGAAGCAGAATACTTGTTTTTGAAATCACAAGTTCAATACATGGAGAAGACACTTTTCTTTGCTGAGGACCATATGACTGTTTTGGAAGCTCAACTGGAAGAAGTATTTTATAAATGATGTGGAATTCATGAGGAATTAAGAAACTTGGAGGACAGATCCAGGATATCTGAATGTGACTAATAAAAGTTCACTAGAAAGGGAAAAGAGAACAGATGGAGAAGTAATAAATAGCGTAATCATAAGAGAAAATATGTCTTAGAAAAAAAATGGTTTGAGTTTTCAGGTTACAAAAAGCAATTGAGTCCCAAGTAAAGTTAATTATAATTTTTTAAAAACCTAGACTTCCAGTAACATGTCCTGATAAAATTTTTGAATTCCAATTATGGAAAAGAAAATATTACATACTTATAGAAAGAAATGATAGGTTACTTACAATGGAAAAAGAATGGGCTACCATCAGACAACTTGTGTTCAACACTAGAGGTAAGACTGGAAAAACATTTAAAAATGATTGAATGGGGACAGTATTCTAAGAATCCTATATATCCAGCCACAATATCAATCATCTGTCATAGCAAAAGATATATTTAGACATGCAGAGACTCCAAAAGTCTATAGAAAAACATAGATAATTCCTATATTAAACTATTTCAGACCGTAGAAAAAGATTAAACACTTTTCAAATCTGTTCAATGAAAGTTGTGTAACCATACTGGAAAAACTTTATATAGGATTTATTTTTTTAAAAAAGAGAAAGCAAAGAACAAACAAATGAAATAAAACCCACTACTCTAGACCAACTTTATTTATGACTATAGATGCAAAATACAAATGAAGCACTGGCAAATTGAATCCATCACTGTATTAAAAGGATGATATACTATGACTAGGGAGAGTTTATTCCGCAAATGTAGGTGGCTCAATTCCCAGAAGAATACATTTTTTTTGATAAGTTGATGTCTTATGAAATTTAGGAAATGTAAATCATAATTCCAACAGAATTTTTCATAGATATAGTCAAGCTGATTCTAAAATATATATACATAGAATGGCAAAGGAATTAGAATAGCCAAGATGACTTTTTAAAAGAAGTGTGAAGTTAGAGAAATCACACTACTTGATGTTAAGACTTACGCTTAATAAAGCTATAGTAATTAAGACAATAGATGAAAATGAGAGTCCAAAAATAGATCCACACAAATATGATCAACTGATTTTGTTTGTTTGTTTGTTTGTTTGTTTGTTTGAGACGGCGTCTCTCCCTGACGCCCAGGCTGGAGTGCAGCAACGCGATCTCGGCTCACCGCAACCTCTGCCTCCTGAGTTCAAGCTATTCTCCTGCCTCAGCCTCCTTAGTAGCTGGGACTACAGGCGCATGCCACCATGCCCATCTAATTTTTTGTGTTTTTAATAGAGACGGGGTTTCACCATGTTAGCCAGGATGGTCTCCATCTCCTGACCTCGTAATCCGCCCACCTCAGCCTTTCAAGACCAACTGATTTTTAAGAAAGGTACAAAATAAATTTATTGGATGAAGAGTAGTCTTTTCAAAAAATGACAATTTGGCATTCATATGCAAAACAATCCATCAAAGCACACACCTTATTAAAAAATAACTCAAAATGGATCAGAATTACAAATATACATGTAAAAACATGAAACTGTTAGAAAAAAATATTCATGACTTTTGAGTTAAGCAAAGAGTTCATAGACATGGTGCCAAAAAATAAAAAATAAAAAAAAGTAATGAGAGTTCTCAAGGATATGCAATTCAACACAATAACTCATGAATTAAATGTATTAAATTATGGTACCTAGATATTATGTCACCATACACAGTTATTTTTTTTCTTTTTTAAATTATACTTTAAGTTCTAGGGTACATGTGCACAACTTGCAGGTTTGTTACATATGTATACATGTGCCATGTTGGTTTGCTGCACCCATTAACTTGTCATTTACATTAGGTATTTCTCCTAATGCTATCCCTCCCCCAGCCCCCCACCCCACAACAGGTCTTGGTGTGTTGTTCCCCGCCCTGTGTCCAAGTGTTTTCATTGTTCAATGCCCACTTATGAGTGAGAACATTCAGTGTTTAGTTTTCTGTCCTTGCAAATAGTTTGCTGAGAATGATGGTTTCCAGCTGCATCCATGTCCCTACAAAGGACATGAACTCATCCTTTTATATGGCTGCATAGGATTCCATGGTGTATATGTGCCACATTTTCTTAATCCAGTCTGTCATTGATGGACATTTGGGTTGGTTCCAAGTCTTTGCTATTGTGAATAGTGCCACAATAAACATATATGTGCATGTGTCTTTATAGTAGCATGATTTATAATCCTCTGGGTGTATACCCAGTAATGAGATTGCTGGGTCAAATGGTATTTCTAGTGTAGATCCTTGAGGAATCGCCACACTGTCTTCTACAATGGTTGAACTAGTTTACAGTCCCACCATACAGGGCATATGGAGAAGCATTCCTATTTCTCTATATTCCCTCCAGCATTTGTTATTTCCTGACTTTTTGACGATCCACATTCTAACTAGTGTGAGTTGGTATCTCATTGTGGTTTTGATTTGCATTTCTCTGATGACCAGTGATGATGAGCATTTTTTCATGTGTCTGTTGGCTGCATAAATGTCTTCTTTTGCGAAGTGTCTGTTCATATCCTTTGCCCACTTTTTGATTGTAGAGGACTATCTGCTTTTACAACTGAGCAGGCCATTCCCCCATTAACATTATAGTCCCGCTCTTGCAAAGGAAGCTGGGCATTCCTCCTCAGCAAACAGGGGACAAAGGAGCCTACAAGACTGGCCTCAGTTGCAAATAGCAGACCCTGGGGGCTTGTTTATATGTAAACATCTTGGAAAGTCAGAAAGTCAGGGAAAGATCAGAGAAACAACAATGTGTCTGGCGACTTGCTAACATTCCACAAACGAGGGTATAAAATAAAGCAGAGCGTGTCGTTCGGGGCGGCCGCCATGTTTGTCTTGTCTTGTGTTGTCTTGTGTGTTCATTCCTTTGTTCAGGAAACACGCGGACCCCAACATTTGATGGCGTTGTTTGTTTTTTTCTTGTAAATTTGTTTGAATTCTTTGTAGATTCTGGATATTAGCCCTTTGTCAGATGGGTAGATTGCAAAAATTTTCTCCCATTCTGTAGGTTGCTTGTTCACACTGATTGTGGTTTCTTTTGCTGTGCAGAAGCTCTTTAGTTTAATTAGATCCCATTTGTCTATTTTGGCTTTTGATGACTATTTGAATATATTTTTGTAATGGTGTACAAAATAGGTATTTGTTAGTAGTTTGGGAGGGAAATGTTTCCTTTCATTTTTTATACCTCCCTATTTCAATTATGATTAGAACTTTCATAAAGATTGAATGTGGAATTTTTGTAAAATGCCTTTTTAGCATTTGCTAAGTGTTATTTGCTATAATAGTATTTTTTTTCTCCTTTATGTTGTTCACATCATAAATTATGTTAAAGATTCTATAATAGAAAAGGATTGTATTATACATCACTACGGCTATCACAACATCGTTCGGGAAGCATTTTCTGCTGCAAGACAAATCACTCAAGATTAATATTATAGAAGTCAAAGAAAGAGACTATAAAGAAAAAAGACTAACATTAAAGATGAAACGGCAAAAGTAACTTCATTTGAAGATTGTATGCTTGCATATTTAGAAAATCCAAAACACTGCTAAAAACAACCTACTAAAATGAATGAAGATTGAACAGTGTGGTAATATAAAAGATAAATATATGTTACTGGTAGAGTTGGGTTTTTTGTTTGTTTGGTTGGTTTTGTTTTTAGACAGAATCTCGCTTTGTTGTCCAGACTGGAGTGCAGTGGCGTGATCTCAGCTCACTGCAGGCTCAGCCTCCCAGGTTCACGCCATTCTCCTGCCTCAGCCTCCCGAGTAGCTGGGACTACAGCCGCCACCACGACTGGCTAATTTTTTGTATTTTTTTGGTAGAGATGGGGTTTCACCATGTTAGCCAGCATGGTTTCAATCTCCTGACCTCGTGATCCGCCCACCTCAGCCTCCCAAAGTGCTTTGATTACAGGCATGAGCCACCACGGCCAGCCTGAGTTGGGTTTTTTTTTAACATGCTAGGTGGAGTACAAATATAAAGTGTTTTCTTTTTTATATATCATAATAGGCTTTAATAAATACTCTGTTAAAGCTTTCTTTCCTGTCCCTTTCATTTGGGTAGCATCCTTTTTGTTCCAGGAACAAAAAGTATCTGGTCTAGCTAAGTGTTAAAATTACACAGCAAGACAAGTGATCCATCATTATACTAAAACATTTTTGTTTGCTCCCACATATATTTAAAATAATTATTTTAAATTGCCATATTGCATAACATAGTATTTATGTGCCATGTTTAATGAAATGTTCTCTAGTTTTATTAGAGATAATCCTTTAATAATGACTTTTTTTTTTTAATGAGACAGCGTCTCACTTTGTCACTCAGGCTGGAGTGCAGTGGCATGATCTTGGCTCACTGCAGCCTTGACCTCCCAGATTCAAGTGATCCTCCTGCCTCAGTCTCCACAAGTAGCTGGCAAGACAACTGCACACCACCATGCCTAGCCAAGTTGTGTATTTTTTGTAGGGATGGAGTTTCACCATGTTGTCCAGACAGGTCTCAAACTCCTGAGCTCAAGCAATCTGCCCATCACGGCTTCCCAAAGTGCTAGGACCTATTACAGGTGTGAGCCACCGTGCCCAGACAATAATGACATTTTAATTACATGACTACATTCTTAGAATTATTTCCTTAGCATAAATTCCCAAGTATGTATAAATGATTTAATGTTTCTTGGGTTTTCGTTTTCCAAGTTCTTTTCCAAGAAGGCTGTACCAATGTACACTGTTATTAATTTAGCAAATATTGGTTGACTACTTCTCTCTTACCGTTGTGATTGGGCAGAATATTTAATTGTATTTTATCATCATCTTTATCCTGTTTCTATTATCTATATTTTATGTAGATATATGTTTTTAAGATACAAAAACGCCAGGTGATCAACAAGGGCTGCAACTTTAGTATCCTACCAATTATATAATTCTTGTTCAATACATGTTTGGTTTAGAATCTTGTCTGACAAGTGGTCACAGGGGAAAGGGGCCTGGATCTTTTGTTCCGTCCTGAGCAGAGGAGTTTGTATGGCTGACCATTTTTCCATTGAACTTAGCAATAGATTTTGTACTGGAATTTAACAGTTGTTGGAAGATGTTTTAGGAATAGATAAAAGAGCAGTACAGAGGGAAGGGGTCAAGTGTACTTTTCAGTAATGAGGGAGGTATGAGAGTGACCCCAAAAAGGCCTAAAAAGGATCCAGGAGAGGTTCTGGATTGGGGTAAGATGCAGTAAGTACACTCAAGCCTGTTGCTTCCAAATCCCTGTAAAGGATGCACTGAGCAGCCATATGAAGAGCTGAAAAACAAGGAGTGACAGGCAGATGAGCAAGGAGACTAGAATTCAAGTGCCATTGAACTGGCAGTGGTGCTGTTTTATTTCCCTCCAATACAACAGGTCCTTGAATTACCTTGCTTTGTTCAAAGTCATTTCATATAACTCCAATGAGGAAAAACATTGATTCCCAACTGGGACCACTGTCTGTGTGGAGCTTGCATGTTCTCTGTGTTTCTTTGGGTTGTGGGTTTTTTCTGGGTTCTCTGGTTTCCCAAAATTGTGCACATTCAGTTAATTGCATGTCTGAATTGTCCCAACATAAGTTAGCATAGTATGAGCATCCCTGTGATGAGAGGGCGTCCTGTCCAGGGTTGGTGCCTGACTTGTTCTGAGTTCCTGGATAGGGAGGCTCTGATCACCTGTGACCCTGCTCTGGAATAAGTGGATAGGAAAATGAATGAAAGAGAGAAAAGAAAAGAAAGAGAAAGAAAGAAAAAGAGAGAGAGAAAGAAAGAAAGAAAGAAAGAAAGAAAGAAAGAAAGAAAGAAAGAAAGAAAGAAAGAAAGAGAAAGAAAGAAAGAAAGAAAGAAAGAAAGAAAGAAAGAAAGAAAGAAAGAAAGAAAGAAAGAAAGAAAGAAAGA
>NW_012112808.1:5543085-5593220 GCF_000951035.1 Colobus angolensis palliatus | reverse complement strand
AAGAAAGAAAGAAAGAAAGAAAGAAAGAAAGAAAGAAAGAAAGAAAGAAAGAAAGAAAGAAAGAAAGGAAAAAGAAAGAAAATTATTATAAAATATTCATAAACTCTACAATAATCATACCAATGCAGGACAATAAATGCATCGTGAAAGTGCTCAGGGAGCCGCCACATTTGTTATTACTTGTTTTTGAACTGTGGGATGGTGAGAGGGGCTTCTTACTATTTTCACTTTGCAAACATTTATTCCTTGATTTAAGCCACCACCGCTATGACTGCCATCACTCACTGATTCACCAAAAATTGGGTAAATAATGATCTTACTTGTTTTTGTTAATCTTTCTTAAGTGTATATATAGCTCACATTTATTTCAATGTTTAATATTTGAGGTGTTTTGGGCCTTTATTTATAAGTTTAGTGATGCTTTTGTGACCAGAAATATTCCTTAGGAACTTCACTCTTGTTGATATCAAGTAACCTGTAGTAAAATTGGTTTCATCATACATTGTTTCATTTAAAGTCACAGTTTCCAAAAACCTATTGACAACATTAGGTGAGAACTTACTGTATTCCCTGGCCTGAACTCAGTGCAGCCCAAAACTTGGATGGATAGAGACCATTGGCATGGATAGAGACAGCTCCAGGAGCAGCCCTCTAGTCTGACTTGTAGAGTGTGGAAGGGGTCTTCTCATACTCAGAGAGCAAGGTGTAGAAATCTTCACTCCCTTATTTTTGTTTTCCTATTCTCTCACACTCTGGCTTCCAAACAATCTACTGCCAGTGGTGGTACCAGCAAAAACAACAATGAGGGCCCACAGGAGCTTAAAACGCTGATGAAGAAAACTTTTCTCACTAATTGGAGGAGCTGTGATCCCCCCTGGGAAGAATAAGATCCTGTTTTTTTTTTTCTCTTTCTTCCTGCTGCTTGACCCTAGACATTGGTACACTTGGAAAGGTGTGTGGCAGATCAGAATAAATATGCTGCCATGTTTCTGTCTGGAGGACTGAAAAGGGAAGTCTCTGAGGGAATCAGAAAGTACTAAGGAAGTCACAGACAGGATGGGGCTCAGGAAAGCAGCCACATAAGTTCATTATGAATCTACAGCTCAGCAGCAAGCTGTGCATTCATGGATCTCCCCATGAGCAGCGTGCCATAAACTTCAAGATCTGCACTATGGGACAGATCGCCATCAAGATACCAGACGGAACTGGGTGAGACACATGGGACACATACTAATACCACTAAAACCACAAGGATTTGAAAACGTAACTGACATTGAAATCACAACCTAAAAAGACTGGTCAGAACTTGTGGTCTCAAAAGGTTGATTGCCTGGTAAAACAAAAATATCAACATCCTACAGATGATTAAAATAAAATCCAGAGTTTTACAACGCAAGTATTTAAAATGGCCGGTATACAATCCCAAATTACTTGTCCTGTGAATAACCAAGAAAATGACAATTCTTAGTGGAAGAGACAGTGAGCATATCAATACCAAGATGACAAAGAAGTTAGAATTATCTGACAAAGACTTTTAACAGCTGTTACAGAAATGCTCCAACAAGTTTGAACATCCTTGAAAACCATGGAAAGATAGAAAATGTCAGCAAAGAAATGAAAGCCAGAAAGAAGAATAAAATGTAAATTTTATAACTAAAAAATACAATAAATGAAATTTTTAAAAAGGATAGGCTACATAGAAAAATGGAGATGATGGAGGAAAGAATCATTAACCTTGAAGATGGAGCAATAAAAATTATGAAAATGAGACATTAAAGATTATGAAATCTATAAAAAGATTGGGGAAAAATGGAAAGAGCTTCAGGGACCTGTGGGACAACACCCCCAACAAAGCCCCCAGAAGAAAGCAGAAAGAGGGCAGTACAGAAAGAATACTTGAAGAAATATTGGCTGAAAACATTGTCAAATTTGATGGGAGACAAGAATTTACACAATCAAAAAACTCAACAAGCCCCAAATAAGTTAAATATGAAAAGATCCACACTGAGACACATTAAAATCAAACTGTGAAAAATCAGGAACAAAGTGAGCACCTTGAAAGCGGTAAGAAAGAAGCAACTCATCACATACTAAACATTCTCAGTAAGATTAGCTGCCAATTTCTTATCAAAAACCATGGGCACCATAAGACTCCGAAATGACATATTCAAAGTACTGAAAGAAAACTACTGTCAACTGAATATTCCATATCTATCAAAATTATCTTTCAAAGCTGAAGGAGAAATGTTTTGATTTAATTAATAAAATTTAATTTAATTAATAAAACATTCCTAGATAGCAAAATCTGAAAGAGTTTATCTCTCAAAGACCTGCCTAACAAGAAATGCTAAAGGCAGTTCTTCAGGTCGAAATGAAAAGACACTAGATGGTAAATTAAAGCCAAAAGAAATAAAGAGCAGTGGTAAAGTTAACCACATGGGTAAATATAAGTGTCCTACTGTTTTGGGATGCAGTGTTGTATTAGGTATTTTTGGAAAATGATAATTATAAATTTACATTAATGGGCAATGTATAAATATGTAATTTGTGACAATAACAACATATTAAAGGAAGAAAAACACCGTATGAATAGAGGATTTATATACTATTGAAGCTAAATTGGTATTGATTCAAATTAGTTTCTTATAAATTTAAGGTATCAGTTTTAATCCCCATAATAATCAATAAGAAGGTCGCTTTTAAAATACACAGAAAAATAAGTGAGAGGTAAATCAAAATGGTATACTATGAAAACTCAGTTGAACCAAAAAGAAGGCAATAATGGAGGAACAGAGGAACAAAGAATAATATATGGAGAGGCACAATAGCAAAATGGCGTAAGTCCTTCCTTACTAATCACTTTAAATGTAAATGAATTTAAATCTCCAATTAAAAGGCAGAGTTTGGAAGAACAGATTTTTTCTTATCTATTTTTTTGTTTTACTTTAAGTTCTGGGATACACGTGCAGAATATGCAGGTTTGTTACATAAGTATACAGGTGCCATGGTGGTTTGCTGCACCCATCAACCTGTCATCTAGGTTTTAAGCTCCGCATGCATTAGGTATTTGTCCTAATGCTCTCCCTCCCATTTCCCTCCACCCCCTGACAGGCCCCAGTATGTGATGTTCCCGGGATTTCTTGTTCCCACGTGTTCTCATTGTTCAATTCCCACTTATAAGTGAGAACATGCAGTGTCTGGTTTTCTGCTCCTGTGTTAGTTTGCTGAGGATGATGGTTTCCAGCTTCATCCATGTCCCTGCAAAGGACATGAACTCCTGCTTTTTTATGGCTGCATAGTATTCCATGTTGTATATGTGCCATATTTCTTTTAGCCAGTCTATCATTGATGGTCATTTGGGTTGGTTCCAAGTCTTTGCTATTGTGAATAGTGCCACAATAAACATACATGTGCATGTGTCTTTATAGTAGAATGATTTATAATCCTTTGGGTATATACCCAGTAATGGGATTGATGGGTCAAATGGTATTTCTGGTTCTAGATCCTTGAGGAATCGCCACACTGTCTTCCACAATTGTTGAACTAAATTACACTCCCACTAACTGTGTAAAAGCATTCCTATTTCTCCACATCCTTGCCAGCATCTGTTGTTTCCAGACTTTTTAATGATCGCCATTCTAACTTGCATGAGATGTTATCTCACTGTGGTTTTGATTTGCATTTCTCTAATGACACATTCAGGTCCAAAGTGCAGGGGCCACCAATGTAATTTGTTTTCTTCAACAATACAACTGAATCACTATTTTGAACCCCCCATTCTTCCTGAAGGGGGTGAGAAGGCTTAATCTATCTCAATGTCAGGATAACCTGAGTCATCTTGAATGTAATCTGGATTTTCCCCTTGCCTTCCTTCTGCCTGATAAAAGCGGTGGCTGGCCAGTTGTGGTGGCTCATGCTTGTAATCCCAGCACTTCAGGAGGCCAAGGCAGGCGGATCACGAGGTCAGGAGATCGAGACCATCCTGGCTAACACGGTGAAACCCCGTCTCTACTAAAAATACAAAAAATTAGTCGAGCATGGTGATGGGCACCTGCAGTCCCAGCTACTCGGGAGACTGAGGCAGAGAATGGTGTGAACCCGGGAGGCGGAGCTTGCAGCAAGCTGAGATCGCGCCACTGCACTCCAGGTGACAGAATGAGACCCCATCTCAAAAAACAAAAGCGGTGGCTGAGGGAGTGGGGAGGTGGGCACACATGAGATGCAGGCATCCACAGGAGCTCTCCACATCGGTGTCTGCTGAGCTTCATACCCCCTACCTGGTTCTCAGCATTGCCACACTACCATCAGGCTTGAGTTGATGACCCACATCTTCTGTGTCATCCCTCGTGAGGACGTCGTGAAATCTGAGTGCATCTCAGGACCCAGGAAAGCTCCAGGAGCCTGGGAGGGTCACATGAGAACCTTCCCAGAGCCTCCTTGCCTGCTCCAGGGTCTTGCAAGTGAGTGGGGGAGCCCCCACCCGGGCTGCCTGTTGGGGCTCTCTTGCCCTAGGATTCTCTAACTCTTCCTGGGCTTCAAAGTTTATTTAGAAACTTAAAACCTGAGTGTTAACCGGCTTATTCTTTCCGCATTTCTGGGTGAATATGTGCCAGAAAGGGACATACCCTGTTGATCTTTCCATGCAAGCAGCCCACCCCAAGGTCCAATACTGCAGACTCCGTCCTCTCTCTGTTTGAGGAAGTTCCTCAGCACACCGAGCCCTTGCCCGAGAAAAAAACACTGCTTATTAAGCACTTTGCCAACCACTGAGTTAAATTCTTTGTATAAGATGATTCACTTAGTACTCACAACAAAATATGTACTAGTCATATTTCCATTTTACAGTGGAGGAAACTGAGTCACAGATGATCATGTAGCTCTCCAAACTCCCACAGGTAGTAAGCACCGAGAGGGATTCAAGCCCAGGTACTTCCTGCCTTGATCTTATCTACCACGCTGGCTCTGCTGCTTTATTGTGACATGGCTGCTCAGCTCAACCCCACTCTCAGCTGGCCTGGACTGGCCTTGGCTAGTTGGCATGTGACCGTGGTGGGTGCCACATACCCTTCCAGACACCCAACGGGCCAGGGGATGTATTCCCCTACGTGCCCCTCCCCAGCCGGGTCTACACCCTCAGCAGGGGAAGCCTCCGCCTAGTGGTCACAGGACTGTGAAAGCCCGGCTGCCCTGCTTCCATTCACGGTAGCCCAGGGCCCCGGGATCACTGTCCAAGGCTTCTGTTGACTATTGACTATGTGGAAGCTCAGCTCCCCTCTGACCAACTCCACGCCCCACAGGTACTGTAACTGTGAGCACACCTCAGAGCCAGTGTCCTAGGTACAGCCCGGAGACAGTGAGCACGCGAGCAGATGGCCCCTCTGTCGGGGTGGCTGGAAAGCAAGCCATCTGCCCAGGCGTCTGAACAGACTGGGCCTATGGAAGCCCTTGGCAAAGATCTGGACCTGGGGAAAGGACCTGTCTGCTGCCCACTGCCAGGAGCCTGGGCAGCCCACGCGATGCTGCTGTGTGCCACATCCCCACGTCTCAAAACACGTTTTGCAAACACAGCTCCTGGCATCTTAGGGAGCAGCAGGGGCCTCCTGTCACCTGGCAGTGTGTGTCTCCTCACCTTGAATCTGGAATAAATCCCTGCAGGTGGCAGACTGGTAGCCTGAAAGGGAGGACTGTGGAGAGGCTCAAGAGGCCTCCTCTCAAACACAGTGTGGGGGACAATGAGCCCGACGTACCCAGAGATTTTTATTTGAGACCTGGAGCTCTCCCGCATGAGCTGTGTGAGTTTGGGCCACTGGTTTGCCCTGTCTGGAGGCCACCCTGTCACATGGAATAACGGGCGATGAAGCTTACATGTTTCCAAGGAGACATTCCTGTCAGGGCAGGGGACACTCAAGGCTATTTCCTCTCTCTCTTCCCCAACCCCTGCACCCCATTAGGCCTCAACTAGGAGGGGAAGAAACAGACAAAAGATCTCTCCCATGGACTCGGGTCCCAGACAGTCCTAGATAAGCTGAGAAACCTGACCCTTGGCAGCCCCGAAGGACTCCAAAGTGAAGTCTGTGCCACATAATGGAAAATATTATTCAGCTGAGCTTTAAATAGCTGATGTGATGTGTCTGGGGCTGGAAGGTGGCCCGTGGAAGCTGCCAGAGCAGCCGGTCCCCACATGTGGGGCTTGAGAAGGACCCTGAGTCACTTCGAAGTTCAGAGCTTTGCAGGGTCCCAGGGGCCTCCCCAGGAGCACCTGGTTTTACTCAGGGTTCCCAGGAAACCACAGCTGTTCCCCACCGCCCACACACCTCAGCGATGGTCAGGAGGTTACAGACAAGCATTATGCACATCAGCGTCCTAAGAAAGCGGTTCTCAAACTCAAGGCGGGGTGGGGGTCAGAATCATATAGAGCACTTGTGGGCTCACAGGCTGCTGGGCTCCAGCCCCGAGTTCCTGATTTAGGAAGCCTGGGGGCTTGAGAAGCTGCACTTCCAACGAGTTCCCAGATGCCATGCTGCTGCTGGTCTGAGGCACACTTTGAGACTCCCGGCTTGAGACCAGCTGTACTAGAATCACCTGGGAATCTCTAGCAATCCCAATACCCAGATGATACCGCAGATGATTAAATCCGGTTCTATGGGGTTGGGGCCCAGGCATTAGCATTTTGTAAAGCTCCTCAGGTGATTCTAAGGTGAACCCAAGTTTGCAAGCCTTTGCTCCAGGGAGTCAAGATACTACAGGGAGAAAACCAGAAACAGCTCCAGGCAGCATACCATCAGGGACGAACTGGGAAGTGGGATAACAGGTGCCTCTAATGCCTCCAGGAGCCACTGGAATCCCAGCTAGAAGGGGCCTACTGAGCCACACAAGACTTTTGGGAAGAGCCTGATGCTGGTGGGCTGCTCACATGGACCACATTTGGGCTCCTCACTGCTTAAAATGGGCCTGGGGACCAACAGCATCACTAGGAGCTTGTGAGCAGTGGAGAATCTCAGGCTCCACTCCAGAGCTAGCAAGTCTGAATCTGCACTTGAACAACATCCCTGGGCAATTATTGTGCACTTTCAAGTCTGAGAAGCACTGATGGGTGAGGTAGGTGAGATCTGCCAGCACCTGAGTAGGGGGTGGAGGCAAAGCTCAAGGGTGTCCCCAGGGCTATCTGGTCAGCTCCGCAAATCCAGATAAGGCTGAAAAGCTGAGGTGCTCTTGTTTATATGCAAATCGCCTGGAGAGCTGGGTATGTGTATCTACATCTGTATCTTCAGAACTCCCAAAGAAACTCCCAATTTGTCAAGACTACAATTCTAAGAGGTCCTCTCCCCCTCTAATGATCTGACTGAACTCTTTAACCTGAGACCATCAAACCTGGATGGAGTTATAACCTATTCTAACCAGAACCTAGCCCAGCGATCTTGAACATGGCCAACACATTAGAATTACCCAGTTTGCTTTAAAATCTCTTCTGTGTCTGGGTACATCAGAAGCTGTGGAGGTGGGGCCTAAGTGGGAGGGCTTTGAAACTCCCCAGGTGACTCCAGTTAGAACCAGGAAGTGCCCTACGGTAATCTTCAATATTCTCTCCACTGACCTCCCTCCCACAGCCTTCACCTCTGTGTAGAGCATGCTGTTAACTTGGACACCAGATTCTCCTGATGGAAAGATACTGTGATCTTCCTTCCAGAGAGGGAATGACATTCTGCACACAAAACAATTTTGCTTATCTTTGCTGAGCTTGCAAAACTGTGAGAGAGCTACAGTCCTTGGATTGGTTTACTCATGTCTATCTGATTTCTCAGCAAAACATTCATCAGTTCAAGCAGCTGCCATCAGAGCATGCCTGTGGCACTGACAGAGGCTGCTGGACCAGCAACATCCAGGGAACTGAGGCCAGAACGAATTTCCCTTATGCCATCCGTATTTCAGTGATGACACATAAGCATGCCCACTTGGCAGTGCAAGCACTCACTTTTGGTTTTTATTTTATTTATTTATTTATTTGAGACAGGGTCTCACTCTGTCACCCAGGCTGGAGTGCAGTGGGGAAAGTATAGCTCACTGCAGTGCCAAACACCTGGGCTCAAGCAACTCTCTGCCTCAGCCTCCCAAGTAGCTGGGACTATAGCGTGTGCCACCACATCCCATTACCTTTTTTTATTATTTTGTAGAGATGGAATTTTGTTACATTTACCAGGCTGGTTTCAAAATCCTCACCTCAAGCAATCCTCCTGCCACAGCCTCCCTGAGTGCTGTTGCGTGCTACTGTACCCAGCCAGAACTCACTTTTATGTTACCTTTTGCATTCTTCTAGAAGTCACTAAGAACAAAGATTGAGAGAAAATTGTTCCATTTCCATACAGCATCCTGTTGCATACCTCCTTAGATCTTGTCAACAATTATTGCAACGAGCCAGGCAGATGTTGTGCTTCCCAACTGTAGTGAGCAAAGTAGTGGGAATGGTGGCCCCAAAGATATGTCCTTCCAGATCCCTGGAACTTGTGGATATTATATGGAAAACAGTGTGATTAAGTGAAGGATCTTGAGAGGAGTTACTTATTCTGGATTATCCTGGTGGATCCTAGAATGTAATCTTTGTAAGAAGAGACAGAGGGAGTTTTGAAACAGATCCACACCAAGAAGATGACGTGTAGATGGAGGCAGAGATTGGAATGACGCAGGTCCAAGTCAAGGAACACTAGCAGCCATCAAGAGCTGGAAGATGCAAAGAACAGATTCTCCTCTAGAGCCCTTGGTGGGAGTGTGGTCCCTCACAGAGCACCTTTGTTCTGCGAAGCAAATTTTGGGCTTCTGGACTCCAGAACTGAGAAAAGAGGCTTGTTTAAAGCCACCAAGTTTGTGCTCATTTATTGCAGCAGCCCCAGGAAACTAGTACACCAGCTTATAGATGTGAAAAATGAAGGATAAGCATTGAATGCTCCTTCCAAGATCACATAGCTCATAGGAAAATGGGTTTGTCGTTCCTTCCCCAATTTGGAGTTTGCTGGTTTTCTAAGGAATTCAACAGACAGCAGGACATATGGATCGTGTGGAACTAGTCTGAGATCGGGAGGCAGCACCTGAAAGCAAGCATCCCGCACACTCCTTTCCCATGTTCCCCTTGCTCTGTGTATTGTGAGGAATGAATGTGGGAATATTAAGCATTGCATGGCGCTTCTGATTTGGAAGAGCAGTCACCCCCTTCATTGACACCTACCCCTAGGAGAAAAGGTGATTCCTAACTCGGTCCCCGGTTCCCTCACTCCCCGCCATGCCTCTGCTTAGGGTGAAGGTGGCAGCAGGAAAAAGTCTACTGGGGGTCCTGGAGAGGTCTCTGGAAACTGAAGCTCACCTACCCAAAGAGCACCCACACCGTGGGCACAAAGAATGGCAGCTAGCACGGAGCATTGTATCTGCACCAGTCAGGGCTGAGTCTCCCAAGCCTTTTGTCTCCAAACTCAACATTTGTCCCACCCACAGTCACAGGGTGCCAGCCACAGGTGAGGCTGCTGGGACCCAGGTAGGAATCAGCCAAAATCAGTCGGGTGACATTTTATGGGGTCACGAGGACCCTCCCTGGGGAGATGACATTTGAACGCAGACCCAAATGAGACAAAGAGTCCAGGCATGGAAAGATGAGCACAATAACAACAGAGGGGGAGGGAATGGGAATGGCCACAGGGAGCCCTGAGTGGGCAGGGCTGGTATGCTGGAGACCTGCGGCCAGCAGGGAAATGAGCCCCTAAGCAGGGGCATGGTGGGGAGTGAGGGAGCCGGGGACTGAGTTAGGAGTCACCTTTTCTCCTAGGGGTAGGTGGCAAGGAAGGGGGTGACTGCTCTTCCAAGGTGCCACAGGTGGCTGGTGCCATCCCCAGAGTGCCTGCGTCCATGGGTCTGGGAGGGACCTGAGAATGTGCATTTCGAACACACTCCCACATTTGGCTGATGCTGCTGGTCCAAGGACCACACGGTGAAAGCCACTGGAATAACAGAAGCTCAGAGAAGGAAGAGCTGGCTGTGCACTGGACCTGGCTGGAATATTAGGGAACTTTGATTCCTTCCTCCCTGCCGGTAAGTATAAAATCAGGGGCGTGCAGCTGGTGGGGGCTTCCTAGGAGTGGTTCTCTTGCTGGATCCATGAAAAGCACGTGGTTTCTACCTCAGTGTTCCCTCTCTGTAGTGATGGACCCATTTTATTTTTGTCCCAATCCATTGTGGACTATTCTTCTGTAAAATACAGGATCAGCCGGGTGCGATGGCTCACGCCTGTAATCCTAACACTTTGGGAAGCTGAGGTGGGTGGATCACCTGAGGTCAGGAGTTCAAGACCTGCCTGGCCAACATGGTGAAACCCCATCTCTGCTAAAAAAAAAAAAAAAGGAAAAAAAATACTAAAAATTAGCCAGGTGTGGTGGTGGGCACCTGTAATCCTAGCTACTCAGGAGGTTGAGGCAGTAGAATTGCTTGAACCTGGGAAGCGGAGGTTGCAGTGAGCTAAGATTGCACCATTGCACTCCAGCCTGGGCAATAAGAGCGAAACTCTGTCTCAAAAAAAACAAATACAGTATCATAGGTGTGGGTGTTCCAGCTCTGTTGAAGCTCCACAAATGTTTCTAAATGCTCATCCTGTCACCAACTGGTAACAAGGAGCTCATGAACCAGTGCCAGGCCATGGGCCACTTTGAGGGACCCCACCATGGAGCCTCCGTGTCCCCTAGACATCTTCACACATGCACCCTGAAAGCAGCCCAGGGTCCAGCAAGAGCCAAGCACAGGGAGTGGCTGCCATTCTCTCTGGGTCTGTGCCCTGAAATGGGTTGTGAGCCCACCAGAAGAGCATGAAGGAAACCGCAGGATGACGACCACTCGCATGAAGACAGGCTCACCCCTCCCTACCCGAAGCCCAGCCCCAGGGCACCCTTCCACTGTAGCTAAGGAGAGATGGTTCTGGAGGCCACAGCAGGTGCTGGGGGTTGACAGAGGAGCCCTGACAGGATCCCCTGAGAGGAACTAAAGCAGACATGGCCACACCTCTCTCCAGCTCCAAGGACCGTATCCCCAAACTGTACCCATGTACCAAAAAAGGGTCAGGCCTGACTGGCCAGGAGCTGCTGCCCCCAAAGGCCTCTGTGACTGCAAAATCTGGCTGGGGACCCCAGGACACTCCCCTGACCTCTCCTGCCAGCTCCCTTCCTGGGCTGCCTTGAAGTTCCAGGCCCCATCCTGGCATCTTTGGCAATGACAGGTGAGTCACAGAACCACAGGAACCCGAATCACCATAGGGACGGCCATGGGAAGTCAGGCTGTGCCCCCCAGTGCCTTGCTAGGAGTGGCCTGAAGCCATTTGCTGCCCACTGTCCACTGCTTCAAGTATTTGGGCTGTGCCTGGAAGCTGGAGCCATGGGGAGAGCAGAAAGTGGACACAAGAAATGGCAGGCAGGGTCAGCGAGGCCAACACAAATCCAGGTGCTCCATCTTGGTATGGAGAGGAGCCCTTTCCATTTCGCTGTGGTCTTTGTTGAACATATTTCCGAACGATGATTCTCCACTCCCTGCCTTCCATTGGCCTGGACAGCACTGCACTTTTCACTTTGGCCTTTACATGGCATTTAGTATTTCTCCAACCTTCTCCAAATTCCCACTGAAGTGTAGGGGTTGCAAAAGGGCACCAATACAGGTCCCACTCTCAAGGCAGTTAAAGAAGTCCTGTGGGTTGTATCAGCTAGCTATTGCTGCATAAGAAATCTCCCCAAGCTTCCTGACTTATGAACAACAACCATTTGGCCTAAATGTTACAATTCATGCTGCTGTGAGTCAGGGATTCATGCAATGCTGGGCAGGGACAGCTCACCTCTGCTCCACAGAGTGTTGGCTGGGGCAGTTGGCCAGGGGCTGGAGGGCCAAGATGGTCTCACTCATGTGTGCGAGCTCTCAGCTGGCATGGCTCATGTCTGGGCCTCAGGTCACCTCCCAGTGGCCTCTCTTTCCACACAGCATCTCCTCCTCAGTCCAGCTCAGGTGGCACCTTGCCCTTGATGTCCCCTGACACAGGGACTTGGCTGCACATCCCCTTCTGGCTTCCATAAAATCCCAGTGCTTGCCTCTACAACTGCATCATCCAATATGGATGCCACACTTCAAGTGTGGAACAGCTGCACGCTTGAAATGGACTAGTCCTATTTGAGATGCGCTGAATGTAAAATGCACCAAATTTCAATGTTACATAAAAAAGAATACAAAATAATTCACTAATAATATTAATATTGATTTACACATTTCTGTGATAATATGTTGGATATAATGGGTTAAATAAAATACTTATTGAAATTAATTTCACTTTTTTTCACTATTTTTAATGTAGCTGCTAGAAAATTTACAATTTCTCATGTGGTTCAATTTATTTCTATTGGACTGTGCTGGTCTCATAGATTATTCTGCCAGAACCCCTCTTGACTTAGCTATAACCTAAAGCAAATTATTTAATTTTTCCAAAACTGTTTCCTTCTCTATAAAATGAGAATAAGGTTTATCTTTTAAGGTAACAGTGAGGAAAAAAGAACGTGCATCAGCGTGTTGGAAAATCTCTGTTAGTATAACAGTTATATTCATTGTATCATATAGAATTAACTGTCACAATGACCTTAGTGGTCTGAAGGGTCGTATTCATTTGAGATACCTAGATTCTCAGACAGTACCTGACACAGAACAAATGTTTTAGGCAAGGACTATAAAATGCAAGTGGGGGATGTGAGTAGCAGATGACAGGCTGGCTGATTTGCGAGAGCCCTAGCTCTAGCGGGTCCATTAGGGCAGGCATTCCTCCCTCCCTCCCTCCCTCCCTCCCCCGCAGCAGTCTGTGTCTGAAATCCATCACCATCCCCCTGGTGTCTACCTTCCTGGCCAGTGCACCTGCAGCCTTCAGCACTTCCAAGACCTTTACTCCCAAATTCCCTCTGCAACACTTCTTACTTCTAATTCCCAACCTTTTATAGACACCTGGACCCTGGCAAATGCTTTTGGAGAGGTGCTGCCCAGGCAGAATCCTGCAGGGAGCAGAGCTGTCTCTCCTCAGGAGCCATGAATCATTCCACTTGCTTCTATTGTTGCAGGAGAGCAAACAAACAGATTATTTTCTCTATTTCTGGGCCTTTTTCAGAAACATTCTTGTCCCCAAATATGAACTTCTAAACCAACAACAAATTATTCTGGATAAATGCTGGTCGATGTGATTCCTGGGAAAGAAAATCCTAGGGTTTGTCTGTAAAAAATTAAAGGCCACATTGTTCTGATGCTCATGTGGGTGTAGCAGAGGTGGATATAAGCCCTGGGAGCCAGTATCAGGGTCTGCTTCATTATCAAAGCCCCATACCTTTACGGTTATCCTGAATTTGCCCTGAGAACATCGTTAGAATTTGATTTAGTTTGACTTGAGTTTGCAACATGGCATTTATGTTCTAGAAAGATCTTCTCCCACTCCAGCAAAGGTGAGCAGAATTACAGGTGGGGCTATAATGTCCAGGCATGGCCCAGTCCACGTTGAGCTCTCTATGAATAGACCTTCTGGAAAAAGCAGACCCTAAGAAGTAAACTCCCTCTTTGTGGGATTCTGGGAGTCAGTTTCTTTGGCAGAGAACAAGGATCGGAGGTTGGAAAGGTTTGAAGAGACAAGGACCAGAAAGCAGGACACATCCCACCAAGATCAACTGCTGGTCTCACTCAGGGACAGAGTGAGGACTCTGAACCACAGCATCTCAAAGGCATCAGAGGCATGGGAACCATCAACCTAACCACCTACTCTGCACCTGTTTAGCACACAAGAACACTGAGGCCCGGAGACGGGAAGAAGCTTGTCTAAAGGTGATCCATGAAGAGCAGGCCCCCACCCCAAGTCTCCTGGCTCCTACACTACACCCCTAACAGGGCTCCTTCCAGCCAGCACACATCACGCGCAGGACTCACGTAGGAATCATTCTTGGCCCCAGCTCCTGTTTATCAATACAGAGGTAGGATAGATGGAGCCCCGAAAGAGCTGTCATGCTGCCTAAAATACCATCATTAAAGACTTCCTGATCTGCGTAAACAGGGTCCTGGTTTAGCCTGCAAATATCTCAGATGGATTCACAGAGTGAATTCTCAGAGACTCCCACTTTAGGCAGCCCCTTCCTTGAAGCTGAGATGGAATGGTGACATTCTCAGGCAGCGTGGTGTTGGGGACAGGGAGGAAGAGCCCATTATGAACATAGGATGCTGTCCAAGCGGGAGAAACTTCAGGTGCAGATGGGGAGCCTCTGGGACACCAGAGGACCAACAGCTGAGCCTCTAAGAGAGGAGGGGGAAGGGGACTGAGAGTGGAATCCTAAACTTCCTCATCAGCGGTGGATTCAGTCATGGGCTCCAATGAAACATTGGAACCCTCCCTGAACCCATGCCCTTAGTCCTGTAACTTCGCAGTCCCTCCCGCTAAAGACAGAACTCCTCCTCCTCCTCCTCATCCCACCACCCTGCTTTGCGTGGCCAGTGTGATGTGGGAAGAAGTGTCATGTGTCTGCTCCTAGTCACGCGATGTGGAACAGAGGCTGCAGCCAGTCACCCGCCGGGGCAGGGCTGTGGGACAGGAGGTGCGGGGCCCACACTGGTCAGGCCCAGAGGGCACCACCCTTTCCGGATGGCTGGTGAGATTTTGGGAGTGGACAGTCCGCTCAAGTGAAAGGAAGACCATGAACAAAGGTATAGAGGAAGGAAAAGAAAACAAATATTTCTAGAAGAAAGAACAGCTCCAAGCAGTGGGCGCAGCATTGTCCTAAAGAACTTGCTTCGATGATGGAAATGGCCGACGCCTGTGTTGTGCAGTGAGGGAGAAGCCAGCCTTGTGGGCATGAGCACTTGAAATGTGCCACTGCTACCCAGGAACTGAATTTGTCACTTTATTTAATTTTAAGCAATCAACATTTAAAGGGCTGCACGTGACCAGTAGCTCCTGACTGGACAATACAGATCTAGAGTGCCGTGTCCTGGGAGTGCTGAAGTAAGGCTAGACTGGAGATCCCTTTTGCACTCAGTAGAATTTCTGAGTTAAAGGGGCCCAGTAATTACGACAACATTTGCCGCCTCTCCTGACCTGTGCACAGCACTTGTCATACACGATCTCATTTAATCTTCCCAGCATCCTCGCAGGGTAGAACAGGTCATTATTGCCATTTTATAGACAGGTGGACTGAGGCACAAGAGGAGCTAAGTGCTGGTGAAAATCACTTGAGAGGCAGAGCTAGGTGCAAATCAGACTCTGACTGCCAGGCCCCTTCCACATCCATAGGGGCCCAAACAGCCACTTACAAAGTCTGCAAAGTCGTTTTCTGGGTGTTTTCCTCTCTTAGGCACTGGCTTAATTTGCTCCATCCCCAATAAAAGGCAGAATCTGAGATAGGACTTGCATACGAGAAGTAATTTTTGCTACTTTTCATGCTATGGTTTGGGGAGGCAGTGCTGGTGATCTCATGGAACAGGATTGACATGGATGAGTGGGAAGAAAGTCAACCCAAAGAGGCTTTATTGAGCTGGTCATGCCGTGAGCCAGCAGAGCTCCTTCCCGATGGGCTCCTTGGAGAACCTGTGCACATTGCACCTGTGAATCGGCTACCTGAGATGGAGAGGAGAGGAGCACCACCTCCCCAGCTCTGTCCCCCATTAGTCAAGGACTGTCCCATCTCTCAGAGGGACACAGATACAGCAAGGGGACCTGCAGCCAGATTACCCCTGCCCTGAGATGGCTGTCACACCCACATAAGGAGCAAAAATGTGGCTGACACATATTGTATGATTCCACTTACAGGAAATGCTCAGAATAGGCAGGTCCAAAGAGCCAGCAGGTGGCCAAGGCTGAGGGCCAGGAGGTGTGGAGAGTGAGTGTTAATGAGTACAGCGTTCCTTTATGGAGTAAGGAAAATGTTCTAGGATTAGATGACAGTAATGGTTAACGGTGAATTTTGTTACGTGAATCTTGTTCTAATTTTTTAAAAGTGGGCTGGCAGGAACCAGGATGACAGCAAAGAAATGCAGCCAAGTTCCAGGCTCTGAGCTTAATTGCAGGCCCAGTCCCATATATCCATAAATGCAGCCTCATCACAGGAAAGGCCTGTCTCTGCACTCAGACCGGCCTCCACCCCTGGAGCTCTGACTCAGTGTCGGGCTGATATGGAGCCTGGGAAGCCAGGATTAGCTGTCCCAGCCCTTTCCAACTCCTCTTCTCAATGTCGCCTCTCTCTGATGGACTCAGACACAATGAGGTCACTGCGTTTGTCCAAGGCTATGATGTGAGCAACTGCCAGGATTGAGCATGAGCACAGAGCCCTCACCTGCCCCTCCCCAGCAGAGTCATGTAGGAGGCACACAGGCATCTGCCTCCAGCCCCTACCCCTGAGGTTGCAGCAGGATATGCAGCTGATGTCTTAGCACTGTCCTTCCCCATCCCCATCATGCAATCTCATCACTGTGAAAGGCTTTCTGTTCCTCCGCTGCACCCCACACCAGGCTTCTTCCCTTGCCTGAAGGCAGACAGAGCCTGAAGGGCACCCTGTCCTCTAGTGCCCGCAAGTCCCTCGTGGGGACACCTGGGCCTCCTTTCCTCCTGCTGGCCTGATGAGCCTCAGATGCTGCTCCAGGAAGGGTCCTAATGGCACTCCATGGAACACAATTTAGATTCAGCTGAATTAATCTACTCCAATTTACCTGCCAGGGATGCTAGCACAGTGGAAACCCCACCCCTCCATTTTGAGGTGGAGTCTACGTCTGGGTGGGCTTGTGACTCACTTTTAGCCAGGGGAACATGGTACTGGTGACATCAGCTGACTTCTAAGGTAGGGTCCAAAAAGCCCATGCAGCTTCCATTATCAAGTCTGTAGGGGCCCTTGACTTTGAGGCCCTGAGCTGTCGCCTGAGGAGCCTAATTACCCCAAGACCTTTGAATTGTCTTTGCTAACCCAGCTATGACACAACCCCACTAAGCCATGGTTTCCATCATCCACCTGGAATCACCCAGCTCTCCTTTGCCTAGCCCATTCGCCCAAAGTTCCAGTATCACCAACTGGAAACACCACTTCAAAGTCAGACCACACAGAAGGCTGCAGCATTGCAGTAAAGAATCCAGTGAGGGAGGGGTATCCCAGAGCTAGAGAGAAGGAGAAATAGATGACAAACTGCAGAGAACTTCTCCAACTGCCAGGATGTTGACCCTCCCTCCTGAAGGAAATCACATGCACCCAAATACTCATGTTTAGAGGGAAAAGATCTCAAGGTAATATGAGGTCATTTCACTGAAGTGACTCCAGAGACAATAAAATAAAAGTGTCCAGGGAGGTTAGCTTCTCCTTGGAGATGCTGGGAAGCTTGACATTTGCAATGGGAGAAGAGGGGGCGGGGCGACAGAAAAGGTATGACTGCAGATGTCAAGTTCTGCCTGCATGGGGTGGCTTCAGAGACAGGTCCCCTGGGTTGTGCCGTCTCCTTAGCAAACAGAGACCATGAATTGCTTCTAAATATAGCCAGGAGGACAGCACATAGAATTATTCAACAGGAATGCAGAAAGCTGATTTGCTGCTAATCTCCACTTGGCCTGGCTTGATTTCACAATCAAACGAAGAACCTTTTTTTACTTCCAAGAGTCCTATATTGTCTCTTAGTGCCATCAGCACTGAGAGAGAAGCAGCAAGCTCACCCCAACTCGATCTTCCACAGCAATCCAACAATCCCACATTTGCTTTCTCCCTCCACGTCTTTCTGGGGAAAAAAATAAAAGGCAAAGCCAGTGTGCGAGATAAGTCAGAAGTCATTTCAAGGGAGAACCATGGATCCAGGGCCAAGAAGAGGCCACAATCACAGTTTTTTGCTTGTTCTTTCCTCTGCTGAATTTATTATTAGTTTCTGATCTATAAAACTACATCAGAGAGATCTGAGCTCAAATTCTGGCTCTGCCATTCACCAGCTATGTGACTGGGAACAAGTGATTTAACCTCTCTGTACCTCAGTTTCTTATCTGTAAAATGGAGATAATAAGCTTCCTCAAAGGGTAGTGAGAGGACTAAATGAAATTCATTCAACATCGGACAATTATTTATTGATCACCTACCATGTTCTTTTTTTTTTCTTCTTTAACTTTTATTTTAATTTCAGGGGTACATAAGCAGGATGTGCAGGTTTGTGACATAGGTAACTGTGTGCTATGGTGGTTTACTGCACAGATCATCCCATCACCCATGTATTACACCCAGCATGCATTAGCTATTCTTCCTGATGCTCTACCTCCCCCGACCCCCCATGACAGGGGTGCTATTTCCCTATATGTCCATGTGTTCTCCTCACTCAGCTCTCACTTATAAGTGAGAACATGAGGTGTTTCGTTTTCTGTTCCTGCATTAGTTTGCTGAGGATGACGGCTTCCAGCTCCACCTATGTACCTGCAAGGGACATGATCTCATTCCTTTTTATGGCTGCATAGTATTCCATGGTGTATGTGTACCACATTTTCTTTATCCAGTCTGTCATTGACGGGCATTTGGGTTGACTCCATGTCTTTGCTATTGTGAATAGTGCTGCAGTGAACATACACTTGGATACATATTTATAACAGAATGATTTATACTCCTTTGGGTATATACCCAGTAATGGGATTGCTGGGTCAAATGGTATTTCTGCTTCTAGATCTTTAAGGAATTGCCACACTGCCAGACGCTATTTCTAGGTGTTTAAGATACAATAGTGAATAATATAGACACTGATCCTTATCCTCATGTAGCTTATATTCAAATATGAACAGATTAACAATAAGCAGTAAATTTACAGTAAGTTGGGTTATACATGATACAGGAAAGAGAATATAAAGCAGACGAGGTAGAGGATGGTGGCCACATATTATTTCCTCCTCATTTTACTCCTTCCGTTGCGAGGTGGGACCTAATTCCCATCTCCTGATATCAAGGCTTCTTTTGTGACTTGCTTGACCAAGAGAATGTGCCAGAGAAATGTGGGAATTTCAGGACAATGCCAGAGGACTCGCAGTTTTCTTCTGCAGCTCTTAGAACATTCTTTCTGGGAGTCCAGAGCCCCCGAGGAAGAAGTCTGACTTCCCCAAGGCCACCTGTTGGAGAGGCCGCGTGTAGGTTCTCTGGGTGACCATCCAGCTGTGCCCAGCCTTCCAGTTGTCCCTGCCAAGGGACCAAGCGTGTGACAAAGCCACGTGGGCCCTCCACAGGAGTCCATCCACCAGCTGAGTGGGACCAAATGACACGGAGTGATGGGTGTGATACAGAAGAATCAACAGCTGAGCCTGGTCTGAATTTCTGACCCACAAATAATGAGCTAAAAGGCAATAATCATTTTCAGCCACTAAGTTTTGGGATGGTTTGTTACACAGCAGTAGGTAACACAGCAGTTATACAGTAGGTTACACAGCAGTAGGACAGTAAGGGAGGCTTGGGTATAAGGCATATAAAACCCCTAGGCCAGCCACCACATGGCATCAGATATTGTTATCCCCATTAACAGTTTTCACTCACCTTCCCTCCTTTCAGCAGGAAGGATTTCAGAGCCAGGGCTTTCTGCTTGGCACCACTCAAAAGATGTTTGTGCTTTCATGCATGGGGAGCAGATTCTGTTTCTGTGCTTGAAGATAATGTCCCAAGGAAGAAGCAAGTGTAGAGAGGCTCAGACTTCAGAACTCTAAGGATGACTGGGTGAGAAAAGGGCCCCAGATGCCCCTGTGGGTACACACAGACTTCTGCACTTACACTTTACCCACCCCTCTCACACACATATGTTACACACACCTCACCCCCAAAACTTGGAAGGCTGTACTTTGAAGGGCAGAGAGGTTTTCCTGGTAATCATAATCTTATATCACACTTTAGAAAATAATTACAATTGTGTCTCATGAACCCACACAAAGCTGTCCTGAGAGCACTGTGAGGAAACCGGTGTCACACTCATTTTGAAGTTCTCTCTCCAGCTCCATTTTGCTCAGTTCCAATGTTAAGAAAGGTAAACAGCCTCCCAATGGAGAATGGCTGTAGCTTTCAGACCAGCAAATTCTGCAGTTTTCTTGGGAAAAAAAAAGAAAGACTGCTACTGGCTTGATTAATTAAGCATTTATTCCATAGCAAGCAGAATCTTAGTAAATGTTTCATGAAACTAAAAGGAGAGGGGAAAGCCTCCCACCCTAAAAGGTAAGTGCACTCAGGTGAGCATTCTAACAAGAAAGTGAGACTCATGGACTAGGAAGAGCTATTTGGATATGTGAGTAGAATGTAAATGAAGAAAAGGGTGCAGTGATGTCATTTAAAATAACAAGCAGCGGGCAGAAAAAGACTGGGCAGAGAAATCAGAGAAGATGCAGTTAACTGATGATTAGCTAAATGTTTTACAAGGTAGTTTTGGTAAAGGGTCTTTAACCTCTGTAGCAGGTCAAGTGGATAGTATTGTATCAGTCCCTATGTCTGATGAGGAGCCAAACAAGTTCAGTGGCATTCCGCAGTACCACACCGTCATCTAACAACAGCTATTCCATTTGCAGGCATAGGATCTGAGAGAACGTATTCCATTTCTAGGGGCATATACCTTGCATATTCAATCCTGTTTGAGAGGTTGTAGTTATCACTGGAAGAATAACTGAAATAGATTATATTTATTGAGCAACTATAATGTGCCCAGAAGGACGCTTAGAAACTATGAGGTAATGCTGTCCCCACCCTCAAAAGAGCTTAGTCAAAAAAGCAGTAAATACATAAGGAGAAAAATAATGATACATATTATGTGTTACTGGAGTTTACAGAAAGGAAATATCCAAAGCAAGCAACAGGATCCATGGTTTACTGTGACAGGAAAGAGGAAGGAATGACCAAGCCGGGTGGAAACCCAAATAGTTCTTGATGTTCAGTCTCGTCTGCTGGACTCATCTTTCAACTTGGGGGAGGAAGGGAGAAAGGGGAGGGGAACCAATCACTGCTGAGTGCCTAAGAGATGCTGGGGGTATGCGAGCTGTTATTTCATTTATGCTTCACCCCCACCATACAAGGAGGTGCTACTGTCAAAGAACTGAGGATTTCTAGAGGTTAAGGATCCAGCCAGGGTTTCCTGAGCTTAGATCCGAATGCAGGCCTGAAAGAGTCAAAGACTCATGCCCTTTGCTCTCTGGCAGGTCACACTGCTTTATGCACCAAGCCGCTCCCCTGATTCCAAAACTACCGTGATTTTTGAGAGAGCAGCATGTAAGTTTGTGCTTTTCCAACCATAGATCAGTCATCCTTCAAATAACTGCCCTGGGCAGGGAAGGACATTCTCCTTCTCCAAGAGATCATGAGTTAGAGGTGGAATGGAAACTGGACCTGTAAGAAGTGTGCCTGGCAAGAACTTGTGTGTCCTGTCATGGGCAGCTTTCTGTAGAAGCCTGGCTGCGCGTATCAGGAGACATATCAACCTCCAGAGGAACTTCTTTAAATTGGCAGTTTCTGACCCAAGTCAGAGAATTTGATTCAGCCATTTTGCAGTGACAGTCAGGAATTTCTTCCCAGGTAAGTTGGATGCAGGCAGGCCATGGTCCACCTATTAAAAGTTCTGTTCCAGGCCTGGCACAGTGGCTCACGCCTGTAATCCCAACACTTTGGGAGGCCGAGGTGGGCGGATCACAAGGTCAGAAGATCAAGACCATCCTGGCTAACACGGTGAAACCCCGTCTCTACTGAAAAATAAAAAAATAAAAAAAATTAGCTGGGTGTGGTGGCGGGCGCCTGTAGTCCCAGCTACGTGGGAGGCTGAGGCAGGAGAATGGTGTGAACCCAGGAGGAGGAGCTTGCAGTGAGCTGAGATTGCACCACACCGCTCCAGCCTGGATCACACAGCAAGACTCTGTCTCAAAAAAATAAAAAGTTCTGTTCTGGATGTTTCAGATGCAGGAAGTGAACATCCTTTTCCCAGCAACCTTGGTCTCTGCCTCCCTGTCCACCACAGACACCATCTCACAAGAGATGGGGAAGTGCCGCTTTACAGAGGCCTTTCATTATGTTTCACCTTATATCAGTCAGGATCACGTCAGGAAAACAGAAGTCACCCCAGACATTTCAAACAGAGGGAATTCATGAAAGAGGATTGTTTACACAGGTGATGAAACCACTGAGAAGCCACATAAAGATTAGTGACAGCTGGAGGCCACTCCACCTGCAGGGCTGGAAGGACAAAGAGAGGAAATGGTGTCACTGGTGGTACAGAAGTTGAAGCCACAGCTGGCATGAGCAGTGGGTCTAGGGCTATGGAGGAAGGAGCTGTCCAGCAGCAAGAGAGCCAGGGAGGAAGTGTTGCCCAGAGCAAAGACAGAAAGTCAGCTATTTTTCCTGCCCCCATATCCGGGGGCTAGGGTGCAGTTCTGAAGACCCAAATAATACCAATACTTAGAGATATTCTTTCTCAGTGGTTCCAGAGCCTGGAGGATTTAACCTGAGAAAGCCAATTTTTAAAAAATTTAAAAATAAAGAAAAAATAAAGCCTGGAGGAGCCTCAGAATCTGCTGGATCCCCAGATCAGATTCTGATGCAATAAGTCAGAGACAAAGACTGGGCAGGGGGACTTTGAAGGGACTGTGATGTGCAGGTAGGGTTAAGAACTGGTGTATCAGAGCATAAGCCCCAAAACAGCAGCAATGCTTCCTCAGTAGTACCACAGTGTCCGGCTCAACAGGGTTGTGTAGATACTTAAAATATAGATATTCAATGAATGAATGAATAAAAGAACGAATGCAGAACAGTGATGCCCCAGAACCCTTGGTGATCCAGGTAGACCAGAGGGACACCATAGCTGGGAAGGGGGAACATGGAGAGGGTCAAGGTCAGAAGTAAGGTGGAAAAAAGATGAATCTGGACACTAAGGCTAATCCCAAACAAAACATATTTTAACTTGAAATGAACCAAATGCCAACAGACAGGCAGATTCCCAAAAGGAGATGCAAACCACTGAATCCAAAAGATGAGAGGTTAGCTGTGGATCCACTTTGTCTACAGAGAGTTGCCATCCCCTGTGTTCATCAAGGCAGTGAGTCTGATTCTGGCTTTACCATGGTTTTACTTCAGCCCTTTTCCTGACACGCAGGGTGCCCCACACCTCTCCTCCCATTTTGCCTCCTGACATCTAGGTATTATATGTGGCAGGCAAGGTTCAAAGCAGTTTCCACAACAATCCAGCTCTTCAGTGGCACTGTTGGAACTGCATCTACCCCACGGAATGGAGGAAACTATCCCACCTGGATATGAAGTCTTGAGCAAGCCACAGGTGCCCTTTGCCTCTCGCTTTTCTAGCCCTTATGCCACTTCCCTTTCTGTCTTCTCCATTTCTCTCTCCCTCTCATTCTTCTACATCCCTTTCTTCTCATCACAGCTCTCTCCTTCCTTTTGCTCTTCCTTCCCAGTTCCCAATACCCTGGGAGCAAAGCCTTCCTCAGTCTACCTTTCTACTTTCTTCAGAATAAAATAGGACTAGTGTACTCATGTCCATGATACTAGGCTTTCTAGAATAAACGAGAGTGGATTGCCTTGATTAATCCCCTGACAAACTTGAAAACTTGGGACATTTCAAATTGGCATGAAAGAATTGCAGGCAAGGTCCCTGGCAGCTATTTAATCCAATCTGCACTTTAACCAGCTCTTCTGTCGCCATCTCTGGAAGTTCCTGTCAGAGAACACTGCCCTTTTCCCTGCATTGCCAGTACAAGTGTTGCTGTGTCTTCCAGCCCCGGGAGTTGCAGGGGGCACCACAGCTGGTTGTACCACAGCTTTCAAGATGTCAGAACTGGCCACAGGGGCTCTTGCTGTGAATGACCTACAAACAAGACCAACACACCCTAACATGTGATGATTCCCAAGTCTGGCTACATGTCAAAATAACCTAAGGAGCATGTAAAAGGCATCCAGATGCCAAGACCCACCCCAGACATACTGAATTAGACTCTGCAGGGGCAGAGTCCAGGCAGCCAGCTCAATACCTCCCCACTCATCTCTTAGAACCACCACCCTGGAGGAACTTCAGACCTAGAAAGGTGATGCTTTCACATAGAGGTCACTGGCCAGGTATTTTCAAATCCATTCACATTGTTTATGCTGTGTAATCCCACACCACAAATAGATAACGAAGAGCTTCTGTGGTTGATCCCAGGGGTCTTCGTTGTCCACTTTCCTCCCTTACCCTACAGCAACTCTTCAACCCTTGCAAGGACCTCTGGGCTCCCACAAAACCCATGTGTATATTTTTAGGCCTACTATGGGCATTTCAAAATAAGCAAAAACAACAACAACAACAACAATCCACCATGGCAAAGTATCAACCCTTTTCTGCCTTATGGGTTCAGACTTTTCCTAAATCCTAATTCAGACAGCATGGTGCATTTTTGTGACTTCTATCCCCCTTCTTTATTACCCCGATGGGAGTTCTAACCTGGTTTCAGATGAACAAGAATGCTCCAGAGAGCATGTGATTCGCTCTTAGCCTCACCCAGCAGGGATAGCGGGCATGGAGTATGACCACCGTGGGGACCAGAGCCTTCTCTCCAGCTCCATCCCAGGGAATGGGAGAACATCTTGAAGCTAAGAGCCTCAACTTCCCATCCGTGCCCCCAGGATGGTGCATCCCACCTCCTCCTGCCAAGAAAGGCACAAACACAGAACAGACACATGGGAGAAGAGTGTTGCTTACATCCCTTTGTTGAAAAGCATTCACTCCTGTTAGGACATGCATTAGGCCCTAACCCAGTGGCTCTGGGACATTTTTTAGCAACGAAATCATGTGTTTCATAAAGCTTCTTTCTTAGGAATCCCACACCACAAATAGATAACAAAGAGCTTCTGTGGTTGATGCCAGGGGTCTTCGTTGTCCACTCTCTTCCCCAACCCTTCAGCAGCTCTTCAACCCTTGCATGACCTCCAGGCTCCCACAAAACCCAGTTCAAACTATTGTCCTAATGTTTCGTGCCCTCTTCTCTCAATCGGTACTTTTTGTGCGGTTCAGGGATATGTCTGGAGATCTGCTGATGGCCCCACAGAATGGAGGGTCGTGGCGGTTTGCCATCCTCTGGTCACCCAGAGGAGACCAAGCAAATCATGTCACTCATCTCAGTTTGGGCTCTTCCAAAAGTAAGGACTTTTCAGATAAGGACTTGGGTACAGGTAATTTTTTTAGGAGAGTGATTGAAAAAAAAAAAAAACTGAGACGGGGAGAAGAGGCACTCCCCTGAAAGGGTGCATTACTGAGGTCTCTGCTGAGCAACAGGGGTTCAACTCCACTGGGAAGTGTACACAGTACTCCCAGAAGTATCTGCCTGAAGGAAGGACAGCTGGGTATTTATCACTAGCTCTGGACGTCCTTGAAAAAGAGTTGCCCCAGGGCACTAACTCCCCACACATATGTGCACACATACACACATCTGGATTGCACTTACACTCTTGCTGCTTGGATGGACTGTCCCCCTCGGAGTGGCTGAAATCAGACATAAGCACTTATGGACCCATCAGTGTCCTTGGGGATGCCATGAGGCGCTCTTTCAAAGGCAAGATATCTTAAAAATCATATGCTTATTATCAAAAAACACACAGAAAATGGAGGTGCGACTCTTCCAGGACTTTCCTCATGCAGAAACACCCATCCCTTGTGGATGTACTTTGAAATCCGAGGAGGAGTTCCTTATATTCACACCTACGTCTCTGTGCTTCTGCCTGAAGTTCGGCATGGAGGCTGCCCTCCAGCTCCTCCAGGCTCCAAGAACAGGGGTTGTAGCATCCAGGCTGACCCTGCCCACCCAGACTGCAGAAGAGCTCCCTTGATGGGCATCTGCCAGCTGCATCTTGGGCCCTGGCTGTCCTTGTGAGTAGCTAAGCTCATCCACAGCAAGGCATTCAGCTGGAGCACATTCCAGCCACCAAGCGGGGCTCTGCCTTGTCCTAAGCTCAGCTGAGTATCACCAGGATAAAGCAAGTGTAGCTTTTTCAGTTGAAACTCTTGGACCCACTTACCACAAATTCTTCCACTTTGTTCAGAGAAAGCAAAATCCTTTTTTTCCCATTAACACTGACCTCAAGTGAGATTTAGCTTTTTAGAGCTGGTCTGCACCTGGGCTTAGAGAATATTCACCACAGGGAAATATTCCCATGGATCTGAGAGGTTAAACCAACAGAATGCAAAACTGTGTGTGCAGCATGATGCCAATTCCACTAAAGAAAAAAAGGAAAGAGCGAGAAATGCTAGAGGAATAAACCACAAAATGTCATTTGATCAAGGGTTCATGCTTGACTTAGGATCCTGGTTCTCAAAGTGTGACTCCTGGCCAACAGCATCAGCATCACCTGGGAACGTATTAGAAATTCAAATTCTCAGTCCTTATCTCTGCCTAGACTTATCAAATCAGAAGTTCTTGGGCGTGGAGCCCAGCAACCCACCAGATTCCAGTGCATGTTAAAATAGGAAGACCACTGACCTAGGCTCATTAATTAGGCACCCCTTACTCCCAGTCCTAGGAGCTGGGAGGAAGCAGAGCTTCTGTCCTTCAGGAGTCCCTGATGTGGGAGAAAGGAGAAAGCAAGTGCTTGCAACAATAAAACACCAGAGAGAATAGCCATATGAGCAATCCAGACAAAAGTAAGGGGTTGTAGGAAGGTGAGCACTAGAAGCATGCAAGACAAAGAAAAAACAAGGGAAGGGGGAAACAAAAGTGAAAAAGAAAGGCAACCAAAGAATAAAATAATCAAAACAAAGCAGGAAAAGGAAGAAAGAAATTGTGGTTGGGACAGAAGCCCAGCTCCTTAAAGCCCTTAGTGGTTCACTAGCTCATTTATCTGCTAGTCTGGCCAGCTTTCTAACAAGCACCAGGCATGTGGGCGGGTGCTAATTTGCAAGGCTGATTTAGCACGCAAGTGCCAGTGGTAGAAAGTTGGAACCTCCTGTGGTCCTTGAAGTCTCCACACAAATAAAAAAAATGAAAACCTCAATATTTCAGTTAAATGTCTCTGTCAGGAACAGGCAGCAAACAGCTTCTCAACACCTCTGCACCATCAGTAGAGAGGATGCGATGCCTAGGAATGCTAGAATTTTGACTGCTTATAAATAGCAAAGTCTTGAGTCAGATAGGCAGAGATTTCCTAAGCAGGCATCAGTTTAAAAGATTATGAACCATTCCTTCACCCCATCCAATGGCACATTTTACTGATGCTCATATATGGTGTATTTTTGTCAGGGTGGGTCATTTTTTTGTTTTTATCCATCACTTCAAGCATTTATACTTGTATTACAAACAATCCAATTATATTATTTTAGTTATTTTTAAATGTACGATTAAATTATTTTTGACTATAGTTACCCTGTTGTGCTAGCAAATACTAGGTATTATATTCTTTATATTTTTCCGTAGCCATTAACCATCCCCATTTGGTATAGTTCTTAATCCTCTACCAAGTTCCTCTCTGGGCTCCTCACTTTGCAGTACATTAGTTGCTATGGAAACAATGAAGCCCCAGTGTGATAGGTATAGCTCAATGGCTGCAGAAAGTTATTTTGTACAATGATTGGATATTATATAAATATTCACATATATTACTTATATATGATATATACATATATGTGTATAGTATATATAGTATATACATATGTATATACACATATATGTATATATGATATATGTTACATATATTATATATAATATACACTTGTATATGTATATCTAATATATGTATATATTATATACATATATAATATACAACACACATAATATATATGTATATACTATACACACGTGTGTGTGTGCATGTGTGTAGGTATATATGTAAAATCCAGGACTTTAGGAAAATTCTGATAAAGAACTTCCCAAAGGTAACAGTACACACATTAAAGTTAAAATGCTATACGTGTGGGACCAGCCCCGCCCACCAACTGGGCTACACATTATAACTTGGCATATAAGAAGGTGAGGAACCAGCAGGCCAGAGCAGGGGAAATTGTGGCATAGCAGATGGGAGAGCTGGATTCCTGCCCTGGGCCCCTTTCTAAGTCTGCACATTATCACCTGGGTGACCCAGGACAAGCTCTTTCATCTGTCCAAGACTATTTCCTCCTCGATGAGAGAATTGAACAAAGTGCTTCCTAAAGTGCCTTTCTGTGTGCACATTCTAAGAGTCTTACCATGCTTAATCAATGGTCTCCTCTGTTTACAAAGACTACCATCTCATGGCAAGGATTAATTCATTCATTTATACACTCAATTATTCATCCAACAGCCTTTCAATAAGTGTCTGTGTTCAGCCATGCTCTGACACTGATTGAATTCTATAGGAAGTTGAAGAGTTGGGACTTCTGTTGAACAAGATTTTTGGAATGAAGAGGCCTCATAGGATGGAAACATAGTGGGATATAGTAGAAACGTAACTGTATTTCTCATGGTCAGCTCTCTTATCTCTTAGCCTGGAATGCAAACACAGACCCAACCCAAAAGGGCAGTTCCATAATTCCATCAACCAAGCATTGGGCCCCAGATGATTAATTCCTCATATCTATTTCAAAAAAAACTTATTGAGGCGGTGGAATTTATCTTCCGAAACTATATTATTCTCCATCCCTGACTCACATGTCTTTGCTTAAGAGACAATCAACTGGTCCTGCCTGGGTATCCAAAAGTTCAGGATTAAAGAGACTAACTCAGTCTGGAAATGTCTCTAGGTTTCTTTGGTCTCTACTTTATCCTCACTTCAATATGAAAAATGAAAACAAAGGCCAAAATTCAGATTCAAAGTTTATTTTCTGGCAGTAAAATTCATACTATTTTCCAAGCAGGACATCCCAGGACTTTCCCTCTGAGTGAGTTTATAATTGGGTCTCTGAAACCCAAAGACTTTGAACAAAAGGGTCTATAAAATCCACACTGGTGCAAACGTCAGCTGCCTCACTCTCTCCATTTGCTACCCATAAAGATGAAGGCAGGGCAATAGTAGCCTCTTTATTAAGGGGGCTATTTATTAATTGTCCAGTGATAATTAATATCTACTTGCTCAACAATCCTGCCTGATAGGAATTGTTTTCTTCATATTTCAGGTGGGGAAAGTGGCAATCAAAGAGATTAAGCAGCATGCTCCTTGTAGTATGCTATGAAGCTAGGGTGAAGCTGGTCCATTTGATTTCAGAGCACAGGGCAGTGTACACAGCAATGTATCAGTTGTAAATGGCCACAATCATGCTCTGTAACAAAACACCCTGAAATTCAGGAGCTGACAACAGCTATTTCTCATTGCTCCTGAGTTTGTGGATCATCTGGGCCTTCTGCTGGTCTTGGTCAGTCCTCCCCATGCAGTTGGTTAGCCATAGGTTTGGGACTACTCTCAGTGGGGTGCTCATGTCTGTCAGCTGGTTCATGACGGCCTTGGCTGGGATCAGGGAAAATGGGACTCTGTTTCATGTGTAACACTCTAACAAGCTAGCTCAAGCATGTTCTTGTGGTTATTACAAGAGCAGCAGGAGAACAAGCCCCAACATAGAAGCATTGTTCACGCTTATATGTCACACATCACATGTGCTGACATCCCACTGCCAAATCAAACCACATGGCTGAGCCAGGAGTCAACTGAGGCCATTGATGTAAGCAAATCTACCCTAGACACATGGATCTCATATGCCCAATGACCTTTCTTCCTCCATGGGTGCAGAAAATATTGGTGGCAAGACTTTCATTTTTTTTTAAGGGAAATATTTAACATTATGGCATCCATTTGCAAACAGCATTGAAAATAAACCCATATTCTAAGGAATATGAAAAATATTTTTTGGGTTAACATGTTAACCCAAAAAGATGAAAGAACTAAATAAGATCTAGCTTTAAAAAAACTAATCTTGAAAACAATTTATTTTCTTTTTTCTTTAAGGTAAATTCAGAATTTTCTTTGGAACAAGTTTGGTTGAAATAAGGAGCCAACATCCAAATCTGAATCCTTATAAAGTCATCTTTTTTTATAATTTATAAGAATCTTAGCCAGCCCCTGCAAATCAACTAATTTCAAAGCAATCTTCTTTTTAACCTCCTGGAGTGAGGGTGAAAATTCAAATTTTCCTAAAGAAGAGGGAAAAAAATGAGTTAAACCACAACGCCAGGATTATTTCTCCAGGTAACTGGATTAAAGCCAAAGATCCCAATGGCAGAGCCAGTTGACTTTATGACACTCACATGCTTAGATGGCACCTTATTCTCCCAACACCAAATGTCTGAATGTTTTGAGTGTTTTATAGACCAAACATTTGGATGCTTGACCACATTTTTCCATTTTCCATCTGGAAAAGAATGAATACTGTCTGAGATGTGTCTCTTAGACTTCCTAAGAAGATGACCTTGAATGCCTTAGAAGTGGCATCAGTTCAACCCAGCACAAACTGCAGGGACTGTCCTTACCATCAGCTGCCTAAAGGGCATCTGTGTTAGGTAATCCAGAGCATTTGAATGAAAATTAAGGTTGATGGAATTAAGATGGAATTGGGAGCTTATTATGTGTTCACTACATGCTGGGCCCTTTTCAACATATTAACATTACCTAGGATACCATTGGCCTTCACTTTGCACTTAAGAAATGAAGTTCCATGTGCTTAAATGATTCACTCAAAGTCACACAGCTGGTCAAGAATCTAGCGCCCTGTCATGCCCTTGAGAAGCCTGAAAGCACAGTGTCTGCCACACAGATGTCTTTCAGGCATCTGTTTAGACACACACACAAATCAAGTTTGAAGGGTTATGAAAAGGAAACCGCTCTCTGCCATGTCTGTGATGTGTGTGCCCGCACACGTACACATGCCTGCCTCTCCTCCCAACCTGCTCGGTCTCGTCCACCTAACAGTCCTCTAGGTAAGTCGGTGGCACCAGACGCAATCCCTGTCCAGAGCAAGAGAGAGCTGAGTTTTGAGAGAATAAAAGAAAAGCCTTTGATCCAAACACCAGCTTTTATCCCTCACACCAGGGCAGAGACAGCTGCTATTTAGACTTTGAGGTCTGGTTCACAATGAAGATCCCAAGAGCAAAAACTCTCCCATCCAAAAGGAAAAGCAATCAACTTGAGCAAGTTCACTATTCCATTGCTGCTGGCAAAGCTGGGAAAACACGGAAAGAGGATCAAGTGAAGGGCCTTGAAAGGGAAGAACAAGTGTTTGCGCCCAGCCAGAGGAACTCACTGTATCCTTCAGCTCAGGAGTTGACTAAAAGTTGCATAAACCCAGGCCAAATAAAGTGCCAGGTCCACACCTTGAGTCAACCAAGGTAAAAAAACTTGGCCTTTCCCAATCGGTTTTATTTTCAACATAAGCATTTCACTTTCAACCTGATGCAACGAACCTTGACTACTGTGCTTTCTACACAGGACCTTCTCCTCGTGTTGGTGAGAGAATTCTTAGGAGTTGCTTTCCTTTTTACAGACAGTGTCTGACCTGAGCGATCACAGCTTGTCTGTCTGACCTCAGTGGAGCTTCTTAAACACAGTTGGCCTCTACCTGCCTGGATGTCAGAAAGGCGGCTGTGATGAAAACTGCTTCCACCTTCATCAAGGACATAACAAGCACCAGGCAACCGGCAGTGCCCAAGAGACAGAGGCGGCTCTGTGCTTCATCTCCACTGACTGGTCAAAAGGGCAGCTACATTCAAGGTGGAATCTGCACAGTGACTAAAACTGATGCTGCGCACATTCCTTGAGTCAAATGGACCACTAACCATTGTGAGATGGCAGAAATGTCACCTTTCCTCTCCAAACCCCAGTTTCCTGAATGGTTAAATGGAAAAGATACACCTAACTTACAGCAGCATAGGGAAAAATAAACTCAGAACTAACAAAATGTGAGTTATCTGCCATTTCATTATTTTTATTTTATTTATTTTATTAAGAGACGGGAATGGCCTTGCCCTGTCGCCCAGGCTGGAGTACAGTGGCGCAGCTGTGACTGGTGGTGAATCCCTGCCGGTCTGCAGCAGCCTCGATTCTTGCCTCCTCAGAAGGAAGAATTCAAATGAGGGGCATAAGGCAGAAGAAGAGAACAAGGCAAGTTTTAGAGCAGGAATGAAAGTTTATTAAAAAGTTTTAGGGCGGGAATGAAAAGAAATAAAGTACATTTGAAAGAGAGCCAAGTGGGTGACATGAGAGATCATGGTTTGACCTTTGGACTTGGGGTTTTATATGTTGGTGTGCTTCTGCCTCTTGCCTTACTTCTCCCCGATTCTTCTCTTGGGGTGGGTTGCCAGCATGCACCGCGGCCTTCCAGCACTTTGGAGGGGCCTCATGTGTAGTGTGTTTACTGAAGTTGTGTGTATGCTCACTTGAGGTGTTCCCTTAACAGTGTTTCTAGAGAAAGGTTATACCAGTTAAGCTCCGCCGTTTTGCCTCTTAGTGTGCATACGTGAGCCCACTTGCCCACCTCCTGAGATCTTATCCAGAAGCTGCTGATCACCAGTTTTACGTTTTTCTGTCTATTGGGAGACTGCCTTTTCCTGGTGCTGGCTGTGACCAATTATTACTTTAGAGAGACAATGTAACAACCACCCGATCATCACCTGATGGTCACCTGATATTCCTGGTGGTGACGGGAGCCCTCTCCTGCTGGGCTCTTGCCTGACTAGCTACCTACTGTAACACAGTCAAGAATCACAATAGCCTTGATTTCCTGGGCTCAAGAGATCCTCCAGCTTCAGCCTCCCAAGCACCTAGGACTACAGGCATGCACAACCACATCTGCCAAGTTTTCTATTTTTTGTAGGTAGGGACAGAGTCTCCCTGTGTTGCCCAGATTGGTCTCAAACTCCTGGCCTCAAGCGATCCTCCTGAGTAGGCCTCCCAAATGCTGGGATTATAGGCATGAGCCACCACATGCAGCCTCATTTTATTCTTGAATGGATGAGACCAGGCAACACTGATTAGTGATGGACTTACTCACAGTAACAGGCACCATTTTTGAGGGGCAACTCTGTGCCAGGCACTGCACTAGTTGCCACCCACCCATTCTCTCCTTCAGTCTTCACAACACAGATTTTTAAAGCAATGTCCACAAGGTTGCTTGGTCTATTATCTGAAGACAACAAAGATTTACTGAGGTTGGGCCCACACCAAGAGAAACTTATCAACAGAGGTTATTAGCATGGATGCTGTAGTAAATATTGGTGGACGATCCTCCAGAAAATATAACCCATTCTTGGGGCAACAGACTTCTTCTGGATTCAGATATTTTCAAGTCAACTATCCACTTTCTTAGATTAAAAAGTATTACTGACTTCCAAATGGCAATATAGCTGGACAAAAACCAACTTTCTGAGAGTATTAGCATTAGATACCTACTTTGTGCTTGGCAGTGTATCAGACATTAGAGGGCTTCAGATAAATAGAAACCCTGCCCTTGAGTCCTCCAATTCCACCCAGCCAGCCACCCAGCACGTCAATCATTCATTCATTCAAAGGTGTGTATTGAGCTCCCGTTCATGTTATGTAAAGTCAGAGAGAACTGCTGCCTTTCCGGAGCTAACATTCTGGCTGACTTACTCTCAGGATATTGTTACAATGCAAAGGAAGATAGTTTAGAATCAATAGGTGAGGAGCTATACTCACAATGGGAGAAGAGTTAGTTAAGTTTTCTGTAAGACAGCCCAGCAATGAGTATGAAAAATTATAATATTTTATAATCCCTTTGGCTCAGTAAATCCACTTTAAGAAATGTATCCAAAGGAAGTCATTCTATATGTAAATCATCACACATGTGCATGAAGATTTTTTATAAGGTTATTCATCATTAGTATATTGCTTAGAATCATACCAAAAAAAGGACTGAAGAAAAAAGAAACAAGCCCAATCATCAATGAAAAATGAATTAAATTATAGTACATTATTTTATGCACTGGAATGTTATGTGGCCATTAAAGGTTATGTTCTACGCATGTTGTTAAGTAAAAATGGAAGGTCAGAATATACAGAATAAGATCTTACTTTGATTTTTTAATAGTATTAAATTATACAGATGGATATAAATACACCAAATACAACTGGGTCATCTTCAGGCTTTAATACAACTCCAATCATCAAGCCAGAACTGAAGAGTAATGTATGTTAATAAGTTTTCTGATGGTGTATGATAACAAATATTTATTTATTTATTTATTTTGTGATGGAGTTTTTTGCTCTTGTGCCCAGACTGGTGTGCAGTGGTGCAATCTTGGCTCACTGCAATCTCTGCCTCCCGGGTTCAAACGATTCTCCTGCCTCAGCCTCCCGAGTAGCTGGGATTATAGGCATGTGCCACCAGGCTCAGCTAATTTTGCATTTTTAGTAGAGGGGGGTTTCACCATGTTGGTGAGGCTGGTCTTGAACTCCTGACCCTGTGATCTACCCTCCTCAGCCTCCCCAAGTACTGGGATTACAGGCAAGAGCCACCGTGCCTAGTCACAAATATTTCTTTAATAATTATATTTTACCATATTTTCCTTAAAATTCTACTCAATACTACAGCTATTGGGATATCCTCCTATTCTCTTTCTTATCTCTCCCATCCCCCAAAACTCCCAGCTTTTCTGCCTTTCTTCCTCACTGCTCTCTCCTCTTCCTTCTCCTCTTCTCTCTCTCCCTGCACCCCTCCCCCTTCTCTTCCAAATTCCTCCCCTTCCCTATTTTTCCTCCTTCTGGTATCTCCATGCCCTTTCCTGTATAGATCAACTTGGTCTCTCTCAGCTTGTCCAGATTTCTTTTCCACCAGTCTCTCTACCCAGAATAATAAAGACTTCCCTTCTCAGAAAAGGAGGAGAGAAATGCAAGCACTTTTGATTTATTATTATGTGTCTTTTATGTATATATACTATTAATATTGGATATATCTGAGTGTTAAGATGTAAAGGGATTTTTTCTTTTTTGCTTACTCTAATTTTTCTTTGATTTTTCAAAAGTCAACAGGCATTTTGCTAAATGAGAAAAAAATCTTTTTTGAATGATAAAAATATATTGGACACAGTAGCATTTAGAAGTCTCATAATTTTCCCTGAAGGAATTATAAATTTCCTGTGAATGTTGTTAAAAAAGCATGCCACGAAATGGTGAGCACCTTCTGGAGAGGTCCAGGAGTGCTACGATGTCCCCACGATGTCTCTAGGAGACATCTTCCTTATTGAAACACTGAAGCCATATGGCCAATTTTCAGTTAAAAATTCCCAACTCCTCTTCTCCTGCTGAGATTCAAATCCGAGCCACAGAAATGACAGGATTCTCAGTGTAGCAGACATGCCATGGAAGAGTGGTCTTTTTTTTTTTTTAATCAACAAGGCTGTGTGGTGGGCCACCTGCTTCAGAATGACTCAGGTTCTTAGTGCAAATGTCAGTCTCACCCACTCACCCACTCAACTTTTGTCTTTCACTTTTTAGCCACACACACACATAGACATGACTGCCACTGCGATTTACCAAAAATGGCTATGATTGTGACTGTATCTTTAACCTTCTATTACCCTCCCCAAACACCCATGACTATGAACACAGTGAGGACATACTCACATCATATACCTGTGCCAACTCCGAGGATGCTCCTGGCGATACAGGGACACAGGTCCTCCCTCATCTCCTCCCACTATTTTGGAATGTTTCCAGGTGGTGTTTTACAAATATAAAGGCACAGATACTCCCAGGTTCTGTTGCAGGCCCTTGTCATAGTCCTTGCCCATCACTTTCAGTGCCCTCCATGAGCACACCCTTGTAAATCCCTCCTCCCAGAGCTGCCCAAACCCTGGTTCCCAAGGTGCTGGAGCAGAACAGGATTCCTTGCTCCCCCATTCTGTGCTGCACGTCATTGCCTGGACCCTGAAGTATGGCTGCTTGCACTCAGCATCTCAAAAGCACCTTGTGTAAACAAGCTCTATTGCCTTTTGTCTCTGGCTCTCCCACTGGGAATTTCAAGCAGTCTCAGAGGCTGGGCAGGGAACCACCCCTTGCCATCCCTCCCTTCATTTCATCTCTCTTGTTTTACTACCAAAAGTCTTCCTCTCTCTTCAACAACAGCATCAGCAAGCCACATGTATAACTCATGAAGACACTTGGCCTGGGAAATCGCCCAATCCCCTGGCAGAAGGAAGTGGGTCCCAGCTCAAGCCCAGCCACGATCCCCTGCTACATTAGCTTTAGCTAATGCCTCTTTGGGTCTGTGTGGGTATTTTCACTGCAGACTAGATGCTTTGGGCCATGAGGAACATCACACCATCAGACTCCAAAGCAAAGATCCATGTGGCAGATTATATTTACCAAACATGGCCAAATAAGGGTGAAGCTTTATAACTCCTTCCCACAGAATGTGCCAGAACTGATGCTGTTTAATTTCCTAGGCTAAATCATAAAAAGTCACACAGCTTCCACCAGGCTCTCTCTCACTCAGGACATGTAGCTTTGGAGCTCTGAGCTACTGTGTAAGAAGTCTGGCTGCCCTAAAGTCATCACGCTAAAGAGATCCCATGGAGAGACCACTGAGAGCAGAGAGAGATTCTTGTAGACCCCTGCTGTCCCAGCTCTGGCTGCTCACATCTTCCCAGCACCAGCTCTCAGACACATGGATGAGTGAAGATTTCAGCCCTGGACCTTTGAGGTGCTCCAGTTGATGCCACGGGTGCAGAGATGAACTACTGCCAAGCCCTAATCAAATTGTGAGTTATGAGCAAAATAAATGTTGTCATTGTTTTAAGCCACTAGGTTTAAGGTGGTTTGCTTCAAGCCACAGTTACCAGGACAGTCTGAAACACCTGGGCTCTGAAACTCCAAGGTCTCATAGGAACTAAGGTTGACTTTCCCTTCCGCCTGGGTGATCAAAGCTTAAATCACTAACACCAGCAATGAGGGTCCATTGGCATGTGAGAGAGGAACAGAGCAGGACTGCAGGAACATGCAGACACTTGGCCTGGGAAATTGCCCAACCTCCTGGCAGAAGAAAGTAGGTCCCAGTTCAAGCCCAGCTGCAATCTCCTGCTACATCAACTTCAGCCAGCACCTCTTTGGGTCTGCATGGGTATTTTCACTGCAGACTAGATGCTTTGGGTCATGAGGAACACATGTGGAACCACAGCAGGACTGCTTTCTTGGCCTCCAAGATGTATCTGCTTTTACATTTTTGAGACCTACAGTCATTTGCCCATGTAGAAGTCATGAACAATAGCTGCTTTAGGAAAAAGGGACTTTGCACACTGAGCTTTGAGTCACAAGGAGATAGGGTCTTGGCTACTTGGTTGCTTCCCTAGATAGCTGTCACACCAGCAGAGGCTTGAAGCTCAAAAGCAGACCCTGAGATGAGTATTTGAAAGCAAGTGATTTATTTGGAAGGTGATCCAAGTAAACACACAGGAAAGTGGAGAAGGGAAGGAAGCCAATAACACATGTGCTATCAGGTCAGTTAACACTATGGGCAGTGGAGATTCTGCTGGGGAACTCTGGGAGACCATGTTAAACGTGCTTCAGAATTGTCCCAACCAATGGACAAGGAAGGAATTGTAATTTCGAAATCCCACCTGGCCTGTGCCATGCAAGCCATGAGCACACTATGTAGAGAGTGGCAGGTGCTTCCAGAAGGATGCCATTGACACACATGAGAAAGACGAGCACAGAGGGCTATGGACAGGCATCAGCAGTGTCTATCTGAGCCACCCTAAAGATGGACAAAGTGCCAAGGCATCTACCGTAGTAGAGCTGGTGGAAGCCATCACCTGACTGCCCCGAAATATAATCACCCAATGGGTTCTTCCTGCCTGCTGCACAGACAAAATCAATTCACTAAGACCATGGCACTGCCTTAAGAAAAAAAAAAAGAAAAAAGAGTTTATGTCCTGGTGTGGCAGCTTACGCCTGTAATCCCAGCATTTTGGGAGGCCAAGGTGGGGGAGGATTACTTGAGCTCAGGAGTTCAAGACCCGCCTGGGCAGCATAGTGGAACCTCATCTCTACAAAAAAAAAATTAGCCAGGTGTGGTGGTGCATACCTGTAGTCTCAGCTACTTGGGAGGCTGAGGTGGGAGGATCACTTGAGCCCAGGAGATGGAGGCTGCAGTGAGCCATGATCACAACACTGCACTCCAACTTAGATGACAAAGTGAGACCCTTTCTCAAAAAAAAAAAAAAAAAGTTTAATTGGTGAGTAGGAGATGAAGTTCTCAATCAAATTAGTCTGGAAGGCTTGGAGGTTAGGGTTTTTCAAGGATAGTTTGTTGGGCAGGGGGCTAGGGAATGGGGAATGTTGATTGGTTGGGGATGAAATCATAGGATTGTGGGAATTGTTCCTTGTGCGTCCCTGGGTAGGGGTCACGGGACTCACTGAGTCATGGGTCATTGGTCTGGGTGGAGTCAGCCAGTTATCAGGAATGCAGAAGTCCAAAAAATATCTCAAGAGACCAATCTTAGGTTCTACAGTAGTGATGTTATCTATAGGAGCAATCTGGGACGTTGCAAGACTTGTGACCACCAAAACAATGGCTGATTATTGGTTAACTAAGCCTATGTCTCAGAGAATTCAGGCTCTCCTCTCCAAATACTAACCTTGTGGTCTTTCATTAGTTTTTCGAAGGCAGTTTAGGTTTGGGAAGGGGTATCAGCATCTTTTTTTTTTTTTTTTTTTTTAGATAGGGTCTAGCTTTGTTGCCCAGGCTGAAGTTCAGTGGCACAATCACTGTTCACTGTAGTCTCAACCTGCCATGCTCAAGCAATCCCCTACCTCAGTCTCCCAAAAAGCTGGGACTACAAGGGCATGCCACCACTCCCAGCTATTATATTTTCAATTTCTTTTCTTTTCTTTTTTTTTTTTTTTTTTTGGAGAGTTGGGATTCCCTGTGTTGCTCAGGCTGGTCTCAAACTCCTGGGCTCAAGTAATCCTCACACCTCAGCTTACCAAAGTGCTGGGATTAGAGGCATGAACCACCATGTCTGACCAAGCATCTTTGTTTTAAGATTAAACTATAAACTAAATTTCTCCCAAAGTTAGCTTGGCCTATGCCCAGGAGTGATCAAGGGCAGCTTCGAGGTTAGAAGCAAGATGGAGGCAACTCTGTCAGATTTCTCTCACTATTACCATTTTGCAAAGGTGCTTTCAATGATGGCTAGCTCAACGAGAGGTGTGCAGCAAGCACAAAGGTCCTGAGGAAGGAATGAGGGAAGAAGACTGTGAAATGAGGTCAGAGAAAGGGTGGCAGCCCAGAGTATGCAGGCCTTCTAGGCCACAGTCAGAACTTTGGATTTTAGTCTGAGTACACTGCGAAGCAGAGCAGCATAATCCAACCTGTTTTTAAGAGAATTCCTCCAGCCGCTGTGCTGAGGAAGGATGGTAAGGTGTGACCAGATGGGAGACTGCCACAATACTGCACACAACAGGTAACAGTGTTCCGGATCAGGATGGGGACTGTGGAGGCTGTAAGAAATGGGCAGTTTCGGCATATTTTGAAGGTCAAGCCACCAGGAACATGTACAGTGTGAACAAAGGGAAGCATCAGCGTTGCCTGGAAAATAGTTTGCCTACACTCCCGGAAGGGTAGACTTGCCATTAACTGAGATGAGAAAGACCAGGAAGAGGAGGTGTGGATGGGGAAGAGTCCAGAGCTTGCTTTGGACATGTGAAATGGGAGATGCCTGCTGGGCATCTGATTGGAGATGCCAAATAGGCAGTTGGATAGATAGATGTGAATTTCAGGGCAGAGATCTGGGCTAGACTGTTCTATGCAGACCTAACCCCTCAAAAGTTCAAGGAAGCTGAGAGGCTGAAGAAAGAGGCTGACATAAGCAGTTTCTCAGAAAGAAACATTTAACAGGGGCCTTATGAGCAGAAGCCATGTCTGTGTCTCGGGGGACAGTGAGATAAGATGGTGGATCCTTGTGCCATCACCCCCAGACCCAGTGCTTGTATGCCATAGGGAAGTAATGTGTAGGACAATTAAAGCCAAGCCCCCCTTCCCCACCAGGGAAAGGCAAGAATGCTATGTGGACCTGCCTAAGGACAGGACCTATGGTCAAGCTTGATTTGACCTAAGGGTAGGATTTATGGTATTAGTAGATAAAGTGGAAATCTTAGAGGCAATCCCAGAACAGAGGTTCATCAGAAATCAACATGGCAGATTAACACTCAAGATGGAGATGCTTTGGCCTCCACATGAACATATAAAGGCTTTGAGGACAAAAATGAATAATAACCCCATTAAACTGGAGGATACCTGTAACTTCTTTACTGATTATTGCTGGGCTCAGACAGTTGTTTTGGAAGTTGACAACGAATCCTTCTGACAACCCTGTAGGATTCCATTCTTGGTCTTCAGACAACCCAGTAGACTCCCTTTAGTAGGGAAACATTTCCAAAATTTATGTGGCTCCCAGATTCTCAGGGCATAGGGCTGGGCTTTCACTCATGCCCAAGTCTCTCCTTTGCTCATCCCCATAGGCCTCTTCTCCCCAGGCTTGCCTCTTAGTAGCTGTCTCTTGGGTGATTGACAGCTCTGAGAGGTGTCTGTGAATCGCCCCTTTATGTCCTTCCACTGATACCATTGGAGAATCAGTGCCCCTTTGGCTTCAGGCACTGGCTGTTGACATTAAAGCCAAGGATGCTGGGGGAGGCGAGTTGAGCAGACACTGTCCTTGTGCAATAGGGGCCCCAATGCACAGATCCGGTTACAATCTGGGATGCTCTGGCAGGGGTGGATTAGCCTCCTCTTCTGCTAGGTCCCTGGGAGGGAGGCTGAGGGGAAACCCACTGCCCCACAAATGAAATCCAGAGCATCTCCTGTGAAGGAGTGTTGTGTGGAGCTGAGCCCTTTTGGAGATGCAGCCCCAGGCCAGTGGGGTGACACCACCAGCCCCATGTGGACTGGACTAGGGAAGACCTCTGCAGGCCACCCTCCTAGCATCCGAAAGCAACACGCCTTTTCCAGCGGGTCGTCTGGACATGTTCTGAGGCATACTGGAAAAGGACCCAGATCTGCAACTTCTCTGATACTTGGAACTGCTGAACTTTCATGTTTTATGTGAGATGTTCTCATCCAAGAAGTCCCGAGTTTCCTAATAGGAACATGGTGTGTCTGCCTGAAACATTTGGCCCTTGGAAACGCTCCACACCTCCAGCCAATAAACCGTGATCTAAAACAGCCTGGGCTGCTCACGGCTGCTTCCAGCAAGATGGAAAACAAGCAGTTGGATGACGGTGTCTGAGAAATGACAGTACCAAATATGTGCTGTGGAAACATCGCCCCCAAACGCCACAGAGACTGAGTCCTGCCATGTTGCTTTCCTTGTCCTTTATATTGTAAACTGATTTATTAAAAGTCTATCTGGAGGGCTTTGGTTCTCCCTTAACCAATTTGACCCCATGCCTCCTGGCAGTTTTTGTCTTTATAAAATTGTAAAATCCTTTCCTCTTTTGCTAAAAGTGTTTTAGGGTCCACGTATATGCTTTGCTTCAGGAGTACTCAAGTTAATCCCAGCACTTTAGGAGGCCAAGGTAGGAGCATTGCTTGAGCACAGGAGTTCAAGACCAGCCTGGGCAATACGATAAGATTTGGTCTTTATTTTAAATAATTAATTAATTAATTAACTAAAATTTTAAGTTCAAAATCAAAAATAAAATATAATCAAATTGGGTTTGGTAAAGAAACTCCATCTTGCTCACCCTCTTAAGATATGTGGGGATAGGATTGTATAGTGGGACAAGGTGGGAGGTGGGAGGTAGGGTCTCACATTGATTCTGGGGCCCTGGGCAAATTTCTAACATCTCTGCGGCTCTATTTCCTCACTTGTAAGACCTGGGGGTGCAAATTCAAATGCCCCATGTAAGGGGTCTTGTGATTCCCTGAGTGGCAAGTCCCACACGGGACACTCACACAGCCTCCCCATCTCTGGTTCTCTGGCACAGATTACAGCTACGGACTTTCTAGTCCTAATGGTCTATGTTCCAGACCCAGGATGGGAGGAACACCAGAAACCAAGGCCTCCAAACACCTTCCAACACTCAGGCCCCTCACCCACTCCCTCCTGCCTCTGCCTCCAGGTGAGGGAAATGGGAGGCCTGGCTCTGAGGGAAGTGGGAGATTTTATCATCTCTCTGAGACTCCTCAAGAGAAAATTCTTGCAATGTAAATGGACTTGGGGGAAGATGTGCCTTCATAGGAGGAAGCTCCATTCCATCAACACAGTTTCCATCCACAGAGCAAGCACAGGGGGCGGTGAACGGGGTGCAGGCCAGGCTGGCCAGCAGAGAAACAACCACAGTGAAAAATGCCAGCGAGGGGTCTTCATTCACGGAAGAACTATTCATAAGGGCTCACTGTGCAGCAGGCCCTGAGGATCCTGAAGTGGACAGAACAGACAGGAGTCCATCCATGGAGCTTACGTTCTTGTGGAAGAGAGCGGGGCAGTGAACCAATTACACAGAGAAACTGCATCAGATGGTGGTAAGGAGGGAAAATAAAGCAGGCAAGTGGAGGGGATGACAGGGAGGATTTCAACAGGAGGCTGAACTGGAGTCAAAGATAAAAGGAAGGGGGAACCGCTGAGCGCCTCTCCCTGCTTTGACCCGACGGTTGGGACAGCTGGGATGAAAATGGGGGTCTGCGTGGGGTGATGTGGACCCTCATTCTGGGACCACTGACCTTTCTTACAGTCTGTGAAAGAGTCACCGTAGAGCTAAGCCCACCAGGGATGCCAGCTTACAGCCACATGCCACTCAGACCCAAGACTGGGCCTGGTCAGCATGTGGCAAAGCTGAATTTGAGCTCCTTCCACTGTGGACTGCCTGGGTTTACCAGGCTGAGCACTCCGGCTCGCCTCGCACCAGACACTTCAGGCACCTACATTACTTGTAAGTTTTTGAGTTCTAACTCATGATGATGTTACAATAAGAAGTGGGAACCCCAGCCAGTCACTGTTTGCAGTGGTCCCCAACTGACTTTCTGTGGTGCAGCTGTGTGAGAATCACCCAGGAAATGAGCTAAAAGTAGAGTCAGAGCATCCCCAGAGCCTGGCTCCGTTCTAGCCTGGAGTAGAGATCCAGTGAATGACAGCAGCCATGCTCCAATTTGTCCACACCTCTCCGTATTCATGGCCCTGGGTCCCATCCCACGTGACTCTGGGTCCCATCCCACGTGACTCTGGGTCCCACCTCACGTGACTCTGGGCTTGTCCGAATGACAGGCTTTGACCTCCTGCAATAAACCCACAGAACTGTGAGCTAAATAAACGGCTGGTGTTTTAAGCTATTAAGTGTTTTCTTCTAGTTGTGTATATTCAAGGTATACAATATAATGTTTTGACGTACATCTACATAATGAAATGATTCCCACAGTCAAGTAAATTAACAGATCCATCCCCTCACATCCTTTTCTTTGGTGGAGGAGGTGGGTGGTAAGAGCATCTAAAATCTACTTTCTTGGCAAATTAAGTCATCCAGTTTTGAAAGAGTTTGTTATGCAGGAAAAGCTAACTGATGTAAGAACAAGGTTTGATCATTTCTCTAAGTGCTCCAGGCACATGTGCTGATGCAGTCTGGTCTGGGACCCCATGCTGTGTTTACCTCCATCACCACCACCCCCCACTACCTTTCCTCCAGTGTCACTATGTGAACAAGGCTGTGGCCTTGCTGAGGGAGTGGGACATGGAGAAGGAGGCCTCCAGGGGGCCTTCCACCCGAGACCCATTCTCTCTCAGTTCCCACAGAGAATGGGGTCTGCCTGACAATGTTGGACCCCACCCCAGAATCTGATGGAAAAGTTTGGCGTTTTCTAGGTTAATTCTAGAGACAGGTGATATTGGGGAACAGTCATGATAAATAACCACACCCTAGTTCCACGTTGGATGTGGACAAATAGAAGATATAGAAATGGGACACACGGGTTTTCTGTCTCTTGGAAAACTGGGCCTGAGGGAGGATGAGTTGGACAGGACAGAGATACAACATTCCAGGGCCTTGAAGGAGAAGGTTGACCCTGGGCCCTCCCAAGCCAACAGCAAAGAGGAGCGCGTGGGAGGGAGAGGGAGGCCTGGCAGAAGAGTGATGGTGACCCAGTGGGAAAAGCACTGCTCTCACTTTTCACAACTGGAAATGAAACTCATCCAAAACCCCAGGAAGAAACATGCCTTTTCAGCAACAGTCAAAATCATTCTCCTAGACAACGACCTGGTGTTGGAATAAGGATGTGGGGTTTTTGAATCCAGGGAAAGAGACAAAGCCGGCCTCTAAGGCCATTGCCCAGCCCTGCCCTTAGGCCAGATCCATCTCAGTGCCAGGCAGCTGAGGACAGTTGAGGAGAGGGCTGCCTCAGTTTCCTTCGGTGTTTTTCCCAAGGTTCAGCCCTTGCTCTGGTCACAAAGCTCTTCTTACTAGCCACAAGACCCTAGCCAAAAATTGACCTTTTCTCCTAGACTAAACGTTGCATGACAATCCCATAAGTCATCCACTTGCCCACTAAAAAAAAAAAAAGTTATTCATCTGAGAAAATACAGCCCAGAAAACGGGCTACCTAAGCCAAATTATTTTAGAAACTGTCTTTGATCTGCAGGAGAGGGAGTGTGGAGGAATAACCACAGCTCTACCCGTGGAGTCCATAGAGGGGGCTGCTAGGCCAAGCTCTGTGACCTTGCAGAAGGCGTTTTCTGGCTGTGAAATGAGGGCCGAGCTCAATGAGAGCTGGAGTCCTGTCCATTTCTGCCCTCACATAGTGCAAGGATCCTGCTCAGAGTTCACCCCGGCATGACCAGCCTGGGTTTAGGGAAGGCTGTGCGTTCACAGTACCAGGCAAGGAAGAGGTAAGTATCCTACATGCAGCTGGTTTCAGAGAAGAGGTCCAAGAGAAACTGAGTCCTTGGGCGAAAGTTTTCCTCATCTGTACAGTGGGGATACTTCCAGGACCTAGCTAGGAGGGTAATGGAGATGGAATGAGAGACTGTATGTGAGCATTAGAGCACCGTGCCTGGTGGGCAGAAAGCCCTCTGTGGTCAGCTGATGTTAAGATGGCCGCTGCGGCTCTTTACCGGGGGCTCACGTGCGGTGGGCATTCCCACCTGGGATACAGGTCACTGATGGTGGTCTCAGGGCCTTCAAGTGAGCAGTTGGTCCCCTCTCCTCTCTGACCCTCCCAAACTGGATTTTAGTTCTGTTCAACCAGTAGTTCCAAAGGATCATCTACGCAGCAGGCCCGGGGGACAGGGGTATGCAGAGGAGCCAGGTAGGGTCTCTCTGCACAAGTGACTCAGTCCAGGGGGAGTCCCGGCAGCCGCTGCCTGCAGAAGCAGCCACATGCAGAGCCATGAGGTGGAAGTGTGTTAGCAGCCTGCTCAAGTGCGCTCACAGCCTCACGAAGACGTGTGGCTGCTCCAAACCAGCCTTCAGGTCTGATAATCCAGGGATGAGTGTTTACATTGAAGCTTGTAGTAGCTTAGCCCTCAGGCCTGATGAATCCAGTGCACACTAGCCCAGCCTCCCACTGCCAGCACCCCCATCTCTGTCTGAGGGTCTCCTCTGGTGCTAAAGTCACTTCAGAGGGAGAATAAGTCAATGTCTTTGGAGACCAGCTCTCAAAGAGTGCCTGATGGGACGCGGTGGGTAAATGCCCCAGCTCCCTCACTCCTCAGGTGGGGCAATCCTGATATGTTCCACCCTGGCTTCCTGAGCTCCCAGCAGGACAGAGGCCCAGCTACCCACAGTAGTCACTCATTCCATAACGCACCTCAGCAGCCTTCCCTTTCCTGGTCACTGCCTCACTCTCCCACCATTTCCTTCACCTCCCAAATAAGCCACTTGACCTGGAGTCCTTGTCACAGCGTCTGCTTCATGGAAAACCCAGCCTAATAAAAGCTTTTGCTTTTTTCCTCGCTGGCTCCACTTGGACCCTGGAACCCTTCTATTGGTATCGTCTCCCACCTCCAGGGCCTGGCTCCTGCACTCCACATCCCCAAGCCCCAGATAAATCCTGCTATGAATTAAACTCGCCTGGTATGCAGCATCTCACCTGCCTGACTGCTGGAGCTTCTGTTTCCGAGCCACTCCCGGGTTTGCCACACTCTCTGGGCCAGTGCTGTGGAGGCCAGGCACACCTCAGGGTGGGCTTCTAGAACCAGCTTAGGACTCTTTATGCCCAGTGTTAAGCCTTTGGCCCATCCCAGCACCATGAAACCCCTGCCTGCCCCTCCTGATCCTCAGCCAGCAGCCCTGGAGTGAGTCCTGGGCACCCTGGCACAGTTCACTGCTGCCATCTGGAACTCCAACCACCAGGAATTTTACTCCAAGGCCTGGTCCCCACCCCCACAGCTCCTACCTGACTGCCTCTCCCCCCTGCACCTTCACGGTGCCACTGGCTTGAAGAGGACTCTTGCTTTTCTGACCCTTGAACTCTGGGAATCTGCTCTTTGAGTCTTGTGTCTTTGGCCATTTCAGAGCCAGCTCAGCTCTGTTCATCCTGGTCCAGGTTGTGAGGACAGCAACGCAGCAGCTATTTCTGATCTCGTGGAGGACTTAGATAAATGCATGGGCAATTACAACCCACTCTGATCAGTTCTCCGATGAGGAGAGTGCAGGGTGCTGCAGGAGCATGGGAGGAGCAGCTAGAGAGTGACGTCAAACCCCTGACTAAGGTCAGCCAGGAAGAGTGGGAGGGAGAAGCCAGCTCCTGGCTCAGGGAGCAGTGCACACAAAAGCCAGAGGGGGATAAAACACTCTCCAATGAACCCCATGTTACTGCTATGGGAATAAACACAGGAGCCTGACAATATTTAATGACACATTCTCTTCTCCACTGAAGCTATAATTTAAATACTTAAACTTGGGGATGGTTAGTTCACTGGTGAGCTTTGTTTACTCACGGAATCCTACCTTTGAGTTCTTCCCTCTGTGTCACCCCATCTCTACATGGGATAAACACCATTATCCACAGAACCATTTAGAAGATGTCAGCCAAGGTGCACACAGCTTAATTTAGCCCTCCATGTGTGGGTTGCAGCAAACCCGAGCTCCGGGGGATCATGGGATTTCACTGCTGAGTTGTTTGCTCTAGGTAAAAGGCAGAATGCTTGAGTCAATAGATGACAAAACCAGCAGTGAGAAACCTCCACCTGATTGCCAGCCCTGCCAGCTAACCACCTCCACCCCTGTGTAGTCATCACTGCAAAGACGGATGGCATGTGTAGAGAGATTCGAAAAAGAAGGCCAGGGGCCTCACCTGGTCCACCATCTCTGACAGTTCCAGCTCATCTTTTCAAGGGACTGCCTCACAGAGCCGTGGCATAAGCCCCATTCCGCAGGTGTGGGGCCTGGAATGGACTCAGGTGCATCCTGCGTCTTGAAGAATTTCAGTCAGTTGTGTCTCTTCTTTGTTGTCATGTCTTCTCTGATCTCTGTTGAACAAATGGGGCTGGGATAGGAGTAGGGAGTGTGCTTGTCAGAGAGAAATACAAAGAGGGCTGTCCTAATCTGGAGAGGTGGGCAACAAGAAGCAAGCAGGGCGGTGGGAGAGGACAGTGGTAGCACTGGACTCATCCACATTGGGTGGAATTGACAGAATTTAAGTGGCCACTGAGATTTGCAAGAGTATTTTCTTTTGTTTCCTTTTTTAAGACAGAGTCTTGCTCTGTCGCCAGGCTGGAGTGCAGTGGCATGATCTCGGCTCACTGCAACCTCCGCCCTCCGGGGTCAAGCGATTCTCCTTCCTCAGCCTCCCAAGTAGCTGGGATTACAAGTGCGTGCCACCACACCCGGCTAATTTTTGTATTTTTAGTAGAGACGGGGTTTCACCGTGGTCTCAATCTCCTGACCTTGTGATCCGCCCACCTCGGCCTCCCAAAGTGCTGGGATTACAGGCGTGAGCCACCGTGCCGGCCTTGCAACAGTATTTTCTATGCAAGTTTGACATTTGTGAAAAGGGAAAGTTTCTCTATTCCCTCCACCACACACACACACACATAGACACACACACACACACACACACACACACGTGATTCGCTCTTTGCCTCTTCCTGTAATCCCTCCCACTCCCTGCAAATGATGGGCCTTGTACCAGAGGAACTTACAGAGTCCCCAGGGCAGGCACCTCCTAAAGGGTACCTTCAAAGTTGTTGGAGAAAGAGATTGTAGAGATGCCTTATGCAGAAATGGTAAAAAGTAGACTAGATGTCAGTAGTCATGGTGAATCTGAATGCAGTGCTATTGGAAGGACAGGAAATGGCCTAGGGCAAAGGTTTTACAAACAACTGTTTTTACCTGAGCCTTTTTAAAACTGTCATTTATTCCATTAATCCTACTTCCTCTAGTTATCTCAGGGAACAAGCTGGGTGGGTTATTTTCACCCTATCAGCCTTGCCTATATCCCATTCCGATCCCATCTTTGGGAAAAGGTCGAACCCTTTGACAGTCCCTGATTTCATATTTTTCAAAATGGCCCATTTTTGTGACTCTGCCTTCCACTGTGCCTCCAAATGCCTCACAGCGTTTTGTCCTTGAGTCCACTGGAGGGACCCCACCCAACACATACTTCACACTGCTTGTAAGAGAGTGTCATAGGGTGCTATAGGGTGAGGAAGATGGGCCTTTGGGTTTAACACCTGCAAACACCCACTGGAGACAGAGCATCAATGCTGTGTGTCCACTCACCAAGGAAGGGGCACCACACCTGCGGAGAGGGCAGAGAGGCAGGGGGTACCTTGGGATGAGAAGTGAGGCCAGTCTCAGGCCTTGCTGCCTCTGACAGCAAAGGGCAACAGCAGCCTTCTAGGAAATGGGACACTGTTTTCCCCGGGCTGGCCACAGCGAGTGTGTGTGCCAACAACCTAACTTCTCACACTGCTCAAAAACCCTGTGTGCGTGTATCAACACATGCACTGACCTAACTGTTAATAAGTAAGTTCATATCAGAGCTAAAAGACCATGGAGGACACGGGTCAGTAAACTACAGTGCATGAGCCAAATCCATCCAGTAGCTGCTTTTTCGCAGCCAGCAAACTAAGGATGATTTTCACATTTTTATTTTATTTTAGTTTTTATAATTTTTTTTTCTTTTAATGAGATGGGTGTCTCACTATGTCACCCAGGCTGGTCTTTTACTCCTGTGTTCAAGCGATCCTCCCACCTCAGCCTCCTAAAGTGCTGGGATTACAGGCATGAGCCACCACACCCAGCTTATTTTCACATTTCACATTTTTTACTAGTTACATTTTAAATATTCTCTATACAAAATTTTCTCCATTTTAACTCTTGTCCAGCAAGGCCTGGGATATTTACTTTTTGGCTCTTTAAGAAAACATTTATCAACCCACAGTTAGAGTCCACATTCACCATCCATGGCCCACATTCCCAAGACAGCATTCAAAGTCCATAGCTGTGACTCTCAAGTGAACCAAAGTAACAGAAGGAGATGATGTGAATATCACAATCTTCGGCTGAGAATTGGGATGTACTTGTGTAGTTGGGAAAGCGTATTTTAGCTCCATAAAACAGGAATTTCAGTTGTAAGTTTCACCTAGAGAAATGCTGCTGCCTGTGCAGGGAAGGTCATAGCCACGGGGTACTGACAACAACAAGAAAAGGGAAATTGAAAACTAGGTTGTGATATATTAGTAGGATGGAAATCTACACAACAGTAAAAGGTTAAAAAAATTACCAAGACCTAGACACATACCATGATGAGTAGATCTCAAAAATGTTGATTAGAAAAAAGCAAATTGCAGAATGAGCTGTATACTCTGAGACTGATTGCATAAATTTACAAACAAAAGTTCAAAATAAGACTTTGTTTTTAGGAGTGTTTGTGTCTGTGTGTGTGTGCACGTGTGTGTGTGTGTGTGTGTGTGAAAAAATGTCAACAAATAGACTGGAGGAATGAATGTACAGGATACTTTTATATTGTTCCCTCCACGGGGAGAAAGGAGAGAGAAGGAAAGAAAGAGGGAAGAAAAAGGAGGGAGGACAAAATAAGACAGAGATGAAATGGTGGTAGCCAAAGAGAACTTCAAATATATCAATAATACTTTATCCTTACACAGAAACACACAGACACACACACACACACACACACAAATGAAAGTTTAAAAAGTGCAAATACAGGGAGGGGAACATGACACACCAGGGTCTGTCAGGGGTGACAGGGGGTGCAGGGCA
>NW_012112808.1:5542054-5542302 GCF_000951035.1 Colobus angolensis palliatus | reverse complement strand
ACATAGACACACAGGCACACATACACACACACACAAATGAAAGTTTAAAAAGTGCAAATACAGGGAGGGGAACATGACACACCAGGGTCTGTCAGGGGTGACAGGGGGTGCAGGGCAAGGGGAGGGAGAGCATTAGGACAAATACCTAATGCCTGCATGCAAAGCTTAAAACCTAGATGACGGGTTGATAGGTGGAGCAAACCACCATAGCACGCGTATACCTATGTAACAAACCTGCACGTTCTGCA
>NW_012112808.1:5466309-5541828 GCF_000951035.1 Colobus angolensis palliatus | reverse complement strand
AAAAAAAAAAAAAAAAAAAAAAAAGTGCAAATACAAATTCTGAATAATTCAAAACTGGGTACCTGCTTTATTATTCTTGTCTCCAAATCAACAGAGCATATTCTAAAATTCCCATCGTTTTATTTAATCTTTCCCACTACAATTAATTCATTTCAAAATTCTCAGTAACTAAAAAAAAGTGAGGTTTTTAGTCTAATCTAAAGGAGCATGGATATTTAAAAGTTTGAGAAACACTGGTCTGAAACAGTGGCTTTCAATTCTCAAATCAACTTAAGTATGATTTACATAAAACACACTTAACCCATCTTAACATATAGTTCAACGAGTTTTGACAAAAATTCATACTCCTGTAACAACCACCATATTCAAGATGCAGAATACCCCCGCCCCCCAAAAATCTCTCACCTCCTTGAAGCCCGTGCTCCTACTCCCTTCTCCCAGGCAACCACTGACCTGATTTCTGAGTGGATTTTTTTTTCACAAAATCTTTTCTTCAAACAGACATTTGAGGGGAACACAAGAAATAAGCTATGTGAAGTCTGCGCTTGTCCTGGATGAAATGGGGCAGATCTAGAAACCCTGTTTGAAAACCACAGAAGCTCAGCAGGTATTTCCTTCTTCCCAAACCTGAGCACACAGAACATTTCTCCTAACCCCACATAACAGCAGTTCCCTTTCATTGCCTCTTGAGTGAAAAAAAATGCATATGTGCAGATAGAATCCACAACCCCAGGAACTACTGGCACACCATGGTCTGAGGGCCATCCATTCCAAGAGAATTTAGTCCAACCTCTAATTCTACAGACAAGAAAACTGCGACCTGGGGTTCAGGAGACTTGCTTAAACTGGAGAAGAGGGATCTGCCACAAGCTGAAAGGTACATCTGACCTGGTTCATGCCCTCATGGAGTTGGTGGTTCTGACAACATAACTGATCTCCCCCTCTACCACACTGCCCTGAGATGGCAAATTAGATGTGTCCACTGTCTCTCCCAGGCAAGTGCTGCTGGGTTAGGGTGAGGGGTGGCAGTAGCCCAGAATGTCAGGCACAGAAGTGGAGTGGTACCTTGTTTTCCCCACGACTGTGGTGCTTACAGTTGAGGGATAAATCCAGGTGGTGGCTTCTCCACAAATCAGAAAGGTGGCCAAAGAGTTGTCCAAATGATGGGGATTAGTCAAAAGGGACAAGTCACGGTGCAAACTCAACCACCAGGGCCTGTCCCAATTTCCTGCATTTCATAGACATTCAGATAAGAGTTCCCCCACTTCTGCTTAGGATGTGGAAAGCCACAAGAGAATACTCCCCATGACACCAATGAGGAAAAACCAGGAAATCTACAAAATCCAACTTTTTTGAGCCCATCAGCGTTGAGGTCACAAGGCAACCAAATGAACTAAATTCTAAATGGTGAAAAGCCCTTCTGAGGAGAGATGGGACACACCACGTGTTTCACCTTTGTCAGAGCACAGGAAGAAGAAGCACCCACCACAAAAGTAGACAAGAAGATATCATTTAAAATATTAATGAAACGTCATGTCTGGGCCAGCATATCAGTTTGCACTTATGGGATCCCTGGACACCAGGAGGGTTCACAGTCACTCACACATTCTTTGCCACGGGCCCTCACCAGGAACTCACGAGAAAAGAGACTGGAACAACATCCCCAGAGTGCTGCAGGGGTGCAGGTGGTGCCACTGAAATACAGGTACACATCCTGCCCTCTTCCCAGACCCTATGCATTCAGATGAAGCAACAGCTTTAAGTTGCTAGATTAGGGGAAGAAAACGCTCTTGAGCTCAGAATCCTGCACCCAGCACCAAGACAAAGCACAGGTTTGCTACTGCTGGGTAAGGGGCAGGAAACTCTTTCCCAACCAAGACACAGCACAGAGACAAAACAGAGTTTGGTTTCCGTGGTGGGAGCGGGGATACACTGATTAAACTCTGTCCTCAAGACTCAGGTACAGAATCCCTACCTAAGTCTGAGGCTAGACAAGGAAAGGTGAGACGCTTTCTACCCCTAGTCTCCATCATGAATACCAAGTAAAAAGCAACAGAGACTATTAATGGGGAGGGTCAAAACCTTGGAGAAATTGGCCACACAGGTACTGTTGTTAAGAGCTGTGTGTAAATTAGGAAAACTGAAACAACCCCTCTAACACTCCAATCTCCACACTAACGAAAGTCCACTGATAGTATGAAGACTGTGATGTACTGAAGGAAGTGACAGCAACAACAAAATCAAAATCCAGCCTAATTGCTGACTAGATTGGTTGAACCATCCATGCTGACAGCCTGACAGAAGAGGCATGCTCATTTCTTGTGTAAATACTATTTATTTCAGTCTCTACTGTTTTTCTACAATCAATGTCTGGCATGCAATTAAAAATTTTAAGACACAAAAAAGCAAGAAAGAACAACACATTGTAGAAAGATATAACAGTCAAAAGAACCAGACTTAGAGATAACTTACACGTTAGAACTACCTGACATAGACTTAAAATAACTATGATTAAGATGTTAAAAATCTAATGGAAAAAGTTAACAACATGCACCAGCAGACAGATAGAGAATTTCAGCAGAGTCAAAACAAGAGTCAAATGTAAATGCAACACACAATTTCGGAGGTATATTCCTTCTATGGTCTTATTAGCAGACCAGACCCAACTAAGCAAGGATCCAGTGAATCTGAAGATAGGTCAATAAAAACCATAATACTGAAACACAAAAGGGAAAAAAAAAGGTATGCAAAATCTGTGGGACAATATCAAGTTGTCTTATATACATGTAATTTAAGTCTTAAGAGGAGAAAAGAGAGAGAATTAGAAGAAATACATTGAAGAGATCATAGCCAAGAATTTTCCAAAATTAATGAAAGACTATAAACTACAGATGTGAGAGGCTCTGTATACCCCAATCAGGATAAAGTTAGACAGACATAGACACACAGGCACACATACACACACACACAAACACAAACACACACACAAGTACAGAATAGTCAAACTGCTGAAATCCAAAGACAAAAATCTGAAGGCAGCTAGATAAAAAATAAACATTACATAAAGAGGAATAATGAGAATAATTATGGCAGAGTATTCATCGAAAGCCAGGTGAGCAGAAAGACAGTGGAGTGATGTCTTTAAAATACTAAATGAAAATAACTGTCAAATCAGATTGAAGGCAAAATGAAGACTTTTTCAAATACATGAAATTTGAAATAATTTACTGTAATTAGACTTTCACTACAAGAAATGTTAAAGAAAGTTCCTCAGGCAGAGGAAATATGTTACCAGGTGGAAATTTGAATCTAGTTTTAAAAATAGAGAGTAAAAAATGGTAAAAATGAGGAGAAATATAAAGCACATTGTTATTTTCAGTAACTTTAAAGATCATTGGCTATGTAAATCCAAAATAGTAACAACATATTTGAGGTTTATAAAATATGCATTAGTAAAATATATGGCAACAATACACAGAGGATGAGAGAGAACATGGAAATATACTGTTTTAACATTCTTATACTGTATTTGTAGTGCTATAATATTTTTTGAAGGTAGACTGTGATGAAATAAAGATGTGCATTGTAAAAACTAGAGCAACCACTGTATAAAAATAGATACACAAAGTAAGCCAATAGTGGAGATACACTAGCATCATGAAAAATATCCAACACATCCAAAAGAAGGCAAGAAAATGAAAAAAATATCAAAACAAAACAAAGAATAGGACAGATAGAAAATAACTAGAAAGGTGATAGATTTAAGTGAACTATACCAATAATTACATTAAATTTGTCTAAATTGTTTAAAACATCCCAAGTGAAATACAGAGATTGTCAAATTGGCATGCTTTCAACAGGAAATCCACAATAATATAAAGACAAAATACATCACCAATAAAAGCATGGGAAAAATGTTCACCATACAAACACTAACCAAAAGAAAGCTAGAATGCTGTATCAGCATCAGACAAGGAATAAGACCTCCTAGACTTCAGAACAAGGACAATTGCCAGGGACAAAGGGTATCCCTACGTAATGATACAGAGAACAATTCACCAAGAAGATAAAACAATACTAAGTGTGTAGGTGCCTAACAGCATAACTTCAAAATGTATCAAACAGAAGTTGGTAAAAGGGAATGGAGAATAGACAAATCCACAATTATAGTTTCGGAGAAACTATCTCTCCTCTCTCAGTAATCAACAGAGCAAGTAAACAGAAAAGCAGTTAGGGATATGGGAGATACGTACAATACTTTGAACCAAGTTAACCTTATTTAACTTGAAAGAACCTCCACTACCAAGATTGAGACCATCCTGGCTAACACGGTGAAACCCTCTCTCTACTAAAAATACAAAAAAATTAGCCAGGCATTGTGGGGGGCATCTGTAGTCCCAGCTACTTGGGAGGCTGAGGCAAGAGAATGGCGTGAACATGGGAGGCGGAGCTTGCAGTGAGCCGAGATCGCGCCACCGCACTCCAGCCTGGGTGACAGAACAAGACTCCGTCCGTCTCAAAAAAAAAAAAAAAAGAAAAGAAAAACCTCTACTCTCCAACAACAGCAGAATACACATTATTTTCAAGTACAAATGAAACATTCACCAAAAGTAACCATATTCTGGGCCATAAACAAATCACAGCAAATTTAAAATCATTCAATTCATATAAAATATGCACATAAAATATGTACTCTACATACAAAATATACCCTCTATCCAATGGAATTAAACTCGAAATTTATAACAAAGAAATCTTGAAAATCTTTAAGTATTTGAATATTAAAGAATAATTATTGAAATACAGGGAGAAAAAGAGGGAGAGGGAGGAAGCAAGGAGAGGGAAATTGAAGAAATGGAAGGACAGAGGGAGGACAAATGGAAGAGAAAGAGAAAGACAAGAGAGCAAACAAGTGTGTGTATGAAAGAAGGAAGTAGAGAGGGAGGGAAAAAAAAGAGTAGGCATGACCTGGAATATTTTTTAACCCAAAGAAGGGGCCATGGGTGGCCTTTTGGTCTCAGATGAGAAACTACCTTAAGTTGGTCAAAGAAGAGCCAGGAGGAAACAATAGTGATGGGTCTTCTGTGTGGTAACAACTCTGTCCTAAACATTGCAGAATTAATCAAGCCCAGCACCTAACCCATTGCTCCTGTTCCCTTTCATAGAGTAGGTCCTAGGGACCTATGCCTCCTTATGGTTGAAGACATCATCAGAGGTTTTCCCCACTTGAAAGTAAAAGATGCTCTACACCCTACCTGCTCAACCCACCTCTGACTCCAGCCAGAGTGGTGGACATTTCCTTAGGAGCTCAGACTCACTCAGCACTGATAGCTTCTCTCCTCAAGCACATGCACATGCCCCCTGTTATTCTGCTCTCTCTCCGCAGGGTCTGCTTCTACAGTGCAGCAGACCCTTTCAGGTCCAGCAGCAGAGCAGCCAGATGAGAGGGAGGCCAGGATCCGGGGGGGCTACCACAACCAGCTGGGGAGCCAGGCCCATGGATAAATGTCCCAGCCTCTCATCCTGCTTCTCAGAGGTCTGAGCAAAATCAAGTCCAGCTGCTCAAAGCAACACATTCTCAACTTGATTCTTTTTTCTTCTCTGTCTCATTCTACCTGCTCTTCCCACCTGACTCCTGGGTTCACCTCCCAGAAAACTACTTGCACTCAACTTTCTTTTCTCAGGTTCTACTTTTGGAGGGAAACTGAAACTAAGACAGATTCCATTACTGAAGGCTCAGGATCTCAGAATTGTCTGGCTTTGTTGACCCAGAAAGAGTCATTCCGATTGCTCCTGAGCCCCCATCATGGAACTACACACTGGGAAGAATCATTCAAGTCGATCATTCTTAAAAGATGAACCAACCAGCTAGGCATGGTGGCCCACGCCTGTAATCCCAACAGTTTGAGAGGCCAAGGCAGACAGATCACTTGAGACCAAGAGTTTGAGACCAGCTTGGCCAACATGGCAAAACCATCTGTACTGAAAATACAAAAATTAGCTGGGCATGGTAGTTCACGCCTGTAGACCCAGCTACTCAGGAGGCTGAGGTGGGAGAATATCTTGAATCTAGAAGGCCAAGGTTGCGGTGAGCTGTGATCGCACCACTGCACTCCAGCCTGGGTGATAGAGTGAGACTCTGTCTCCAAAAAAAAAAAAAAAAAGAGATGAACCAACCACTCACTCCAGGGAGAGGGAAGAGGCAGAGTGAAGACTGCCCTTACAGGGACCAGTTATTGCTTTTGCATTTTATCCGGTAACATTAATTCCAGAGGAGCCAAGAACACGTGGTCAGACAGCCAACTGTCCCTGAGTTATCTAATTCCCAGGCCTTCATCAAGCACCTATAAATATACATACACAGTGCAGGGCCTAAAAAGGGAAATCAAATCATGACAAATTTATAACATTTTGGACTTAGATTGTCCTCAGCCAATCTTTCTATGCTTCTACGAGGAGACAGTCAGAGCCATGTGCCACAGAGCCTAATGACCCCGATGACTAAAAGCAGGCAAGGAGTATGACAAGCCCAGACTTGGAGCAGTTCCCCAAGAAGCATGGCCAGCCAAGGCCTCCTTGCCTCCCTGTCCACCCTGACCTCTGCAGTGAGTAACCTCTTCTCCCTCCAGCTCAGCTACCAATCCATCAAAAGAGAAAAGGCATCCCTCTCCCTTTTAGGAGCAAAACATCCTCAAAGCAGTGAAGTTAGAGCCGTTCAGAGGCTCCTGGAGGGATTCCCAAGGAAACTGTCAGCAGGACAGTGTGGCGCTCTTTAACTCCTTTGACCCAGGTCTAAACTTTATGGAGAGCCTCTTGTGTGCAAATAAGACACCAAGCAGGACACAGAGCTGGAGAAAACCCCTTGCCCACCTGCAACAAGATTGTGGAGGGAAACGCAAACTAAGAGAGATTCCAGGTAGAATGGCAACAAACAGTCCAGGAAGATGAGACTCTTGGACTTTCACAAAAAGTACTTCCTGTTAGCAGCTCCTTTTACAGTTCGTGATACAGCAGAGGATAGAAATGTGACAAGCGCTCCAGTTTGTGTGTGTACACCCAATTTTCAAGTGGAAAACTGAGTTAACAAGATGCTGAGGGATTTATAGCCCAGTGAGAAATTTAACAAAGTTCTGAATAGGGAAAGGGAGTCCCCGGAGCTCTGCCTACTAAGGAAGTAGCTCCTATAAGGCCAGGCCAAGCCTGCATCTGTGTCTTCTCCTCTAGGCACTTACCTTGGCCTAGGGGCACCCAAGGAGAAACTCACTCAGCATACATTTGTTTGCTAAGGCTGTGTGTGCCACCTAACCCTAATCATGACATCACCCTTAGAAGCCACGGAATTCTTCTTTTAATAGCATCTGAAGCTGAACCTCAGAGAGATGCTCTGATTCAAGATGGGATAAGACATAGAGCCTCCCCACCAGCCTTGAGGATAGACCTCAAAGCACCCCAAAATATTTAGAGCTATTCATCTGGCCTTTTCTTAGTCTTAATTTATTTCCAAATTCCAAGATTCTTAGCACATTTCCATGCTGAGGCAAGGAAAGATGGCTGCAAATTCTTCAACATTCTCCCATCAGGAGGGGGAGTCTGAGTCCCCACCCTTAAATCTGGGCTGGCCTTAGTGACTTGCTTGTCCAAAACAATGTGGCAAAATTGTTCTGAGATTTCTGAGGCTAGGTCATCAGAAATCTTGCAAGAAGTATCAACCCGGCTTCTGCCTAGGTCACTGGGAACCCTCAGCCTTAGGACACTCCCATTCAGAACACAGCCATCTCATTGTGAGAGGCCCAAGCCACACACACAGGCCACACACAAGCGCTCTGGTGACAGCCCCAGCCAACAGCCCTTATTACTGCCAGCTGTGTAGATGAGACACCAGGTACTCAGCCCAGTCAGGCTCCCCAAAAACTCCAGCCCTATAGCTGCATAGAAGACCGTGAGTGAAACCTACCCAGATAAGCCCATACAACCTACAAAAGCATGAGAAATAATAAAAAAAAAATTGCTGTCTTAAGCCATTAAGTTTGGGTGCCATTTCTGCCCAGCAAATAGATAACAAGAGCAATTGTATGGGAGAGGTTGGTGAAAGCCAAGTCCCCTGCCCACAGTAAGGGGCAGGTTCCCCTAATCGCATTGTGAGAGGCCCTTTCCTTATGGCTCTTCACTTCTGTTCCAAACTCCTACAGAATGCAACAACTGGACATCAGAGTCAACAGGAGCTGGGCTGACTCTCAAATCTACATGCTTCATCGTACAAAGAATGTGAAACTCAAAGAGATAAGGGTAAGTTGGGGACAGTGCCAGGGCTGCAGGCTGGCTCTCAACTTTCAGTCCCGTGCTCCCACTATGGCACTATGCCACTCACCATCTGCCCTGGAGCAGGGCAGGTAAGTCTTCAACACACCTAACTCGTTTCCTGGCAGAGTTACTCTAAGAACCACAGCAACACAGCTTGCAATGTGAACTCTGAATAATCTGCTCTCCACAAGCTCACTGCATTGCCTAGAAAGGCAGGCTGCCAAATGATGCCCCTTAAAATTACTCATTTACCTGTTTTGAGCATCTGTTGTGTGCCAGGACATGAGCTGGCCATGGATGTAAGGAATACACGCATGAATAATGTAGAATCACTTCCCTGAAGCTATTGAGCTAGGCCAGGTCATAGACACAATCTGCTACAGTGCATTGAAATGAGTACTCTAACAGCATTATTATGGGGACAGCAAGGGGCCGCTTTTGGGAGAGCAAAGTAAGGCTTCAGAGTGGTGGCATTTGAGCAGGCTTTGAAAAATGAGCAGGAATTGACGAGGCAGGAAGCAGATATGAGGTAAGAGTCCAGGCGGAGAGAAAGAGAAGGCAAAGGTTTAGAGTGGTCAAAGACCAAAGCCTGCTTCAGTCCTTCAAGTATTCTGAATGTTAAATGAGTCAGAGTCATGACAGAATGAGACAGGAACGATAGACTGAGGTTGAGCAAGGTGGGCTTACATGCAGGGCAGGGTAAACATTTGGGAGTTAATCCTGTGGAATAAAGTGGACATCGTATACCAGTAACAGGATAGATCTGTTTCACAACGGTGACTCTGGCAGTGGAGAGAGTAAATTAGGACTGTATATTAGTCAGCTTTTGCTAAGTAACAAACACGTTAAAAACAATGATAAGCATTTATTTTTCATTCTTGCACCTGCATTTGGGCTAAGTATGGCTGACCCGGGCTGATACTGGGTGGGCTTGGCTCTGGACAACAAGTGGGGTGCAGGTCTGCTTCACATATCTCTCATGCTTCTTGCACCAAAAACTGTCTAGGGCATTTTCCTGCTTGCAGCCGTGTAAGAGGGCAAGCCCAACTGTGCGAGCACACTTCAAGCCTCTGCTCAGATCACACTTGTGAACATTTCAGTCTGACAAATCAAGTCACATTACCAAGCACCAGGCCAAGGACCATCCATCATAAGGTCATGGCAACAGGATGGATGAACAATTCTCTTACAGAGGGGTGAAGAATTGGGACCAACAATCCAAACTACAAGCTAGGAAACACAGAAAGAAAGAAGACTCATGAGGAAGACCCTTGCACAGGTCCAGACAGGAGGTGATGAACATCAGAACAGGGCAGTGGCAGGAGGAAAGATAACAGGAATGAGAATCTACAGAAGTAGGAGAGAAAGCAGGCAGGACCATCCCTGTGACTTCTAGCTCAGCAACCAGGCAGTACAGTAATCAGGTGGGTGAGGTTAGGAAGCCAGGAAAAGCTCAGCTTGGAATGTGGTTAACAAGGAATTCTAGATGGAACCTAGTTGGTCATTGGAGTCGGCAAGTAAGTTCAAGAATTAGCTGAAAATTCATGTGGGGGCTTAACTGGGCTGGAGGCAGATCTCACAAGGCAACTAGACTTGCCGTGTAAAATGTGGTAATTTGAATCTGCATTTTAAAAAGTTTCTCAGGTGATTCGTGTGCACAATAAAGTTGATTTGAGAATAGGCATTGACTCCAGACTGCCTGGGTTCAAAGCCTGGCTCTGCGACTTACTAGTTACAACCACAAGGAAATGAGTTACGGTAAGAACCAGTGAGCTTGGAAGAAGATCCCAAGCCTTAGGAGAGAAGGCAGTCCCAGTCACCTAGATTTCAGCCTGAAAGACCCAGAGCAGAAGACCCGGATTACCTATACCCAGACTCCTGAACCACAGAGACTGTGACACAATGAATGTATGTCATCCTAAACTGCTAAATGTGTAGTGATTTGTCACACAGCAATGAAGAACTATTACAGATCCTGATCCCAGAGGTTGGTAGTGTACAGAAGATACAAAGTTGTGGTATACAGTTGTGGTATAAAGCCACTGAGAACCTAGGTTCCTTAGCTCTCTCTGTTCCTCCTTTCTTATCATATGACTTCCCTCTTCATACAGCTTACCCAAATGGGCCAAGATGGCTGCTGAATCTCCAGCCATTCTAGCTACATTCCAGGCACAGGAAAGATGAAGAAGGGAAAGGTCAGAGAGGCATACCCTGTCAGTCTTTCTCTCAATTTAAGAAAATATTCTAGAAGTCCTATTTCACAGTTACTGCTTATATCTTGTTAGCCAGAACTTATTCACATGGTCATACCTAGCTGATAGGAGACTAGAAAAAGTAGCTGGGTACAACTGCTGCTCTTAAAAAGAAACAACATACTTGGAAGACTGAGGCAGGAGGATCACTGGAGCTCAGGAGGTCAAGGCTGCAGTGAGCCATTATTACACCACAGCACTCTAGACTGAATGATAGAGCAAGACTCAGTTTCATTATTCTGAGATATGTTCCATCAATACCTAGTTTATTGAGAGTTTTTAGCGTGAGGCAATGTTGAATTTTGTCAAAGATGAGATAATCATGTGGGTTTTGTCATTGACTCTGTTTATGTGATGGATCACGTTTGTTACTTTGCATATGTTGAACCAGCCTTGCAACCCAGGGATGAAGTGGACTTGACGGTGGTGGATAAGTTTTTTGATGAGCTGCTGGATTCGGTTTGCCAATATTTTATTAAGGGTTTTCGCATCAATGTTCATCAGGGATATCAGAGATATTGGCCTGCAGTTTTCTTTTTATGTTGTGTCTCTGCCAAGTTTTGGTATCAGGATGATGCTAGCCTCATAAAAGGAGTTAGGGAGGAGTCCCTCCTTTTCAATTGTTTGGAATGGTTTCAATTGTTTGGAACTATTCCAAAGTTCCTTCTGGTAGAATTCAGCTGTGAATCTGTCTGGTCCTGGGCTTTTTTTGGTTGGTAGGCTATTAATTACTGCCTCAGTTTCAGAACTTGATGTGAGTCTATTCAGGGATTCGACTTCTTCCTGTTTTAGTCTTAGGAGGGTATATGTGTCCAGGAATTTATCCATTTTTTCTAGATTTTCTAATTTATTTGCAAACAGGTGTTTATAGTATTCTCTGATGGTAGTTTGTATTTCTGTGGGATCAGTGGTGATATCCCCTTTATCATTTTCTATTGTGTCTATTTGATGCTTCCCTCTTTTCTTCTTTATTAGTCTAGCTAGTGGTCTATTTTATTAATTTTTTCAAAAAACCAGCTCCTGGATTTATTGCTTTTGAAGGGTTTTTCATGTCTCCATCTCCTTCAGATCTGCTCTGATCTTAGTTATTTCTTGACTTCTGCTAGTTTTTGGATTTGTTTGCTCTTGCTTCTCTAGTTCTTTTAATTCTCATATCCAGGTGTCGATCTGAGATCTTTTTAGCTTTCTGATGTGGGCATTCAATGCTATAAATTTTCTTCTTAATACTGCTTTAGCTGTGTCCCAGAGATTCTGCAATCCTTCCAGAGGCTTTAGAGCAAATTCATTTTCTTGCCTTTTAGCTTCTAAAGGCTGTCTTCATTCCTCGGATGATAACCCCTTCCTCACATCACTCCAATGTCTTGCTTCCATTACATCTCTAAATCCTAACTCTGTCTCTTTCTTGTAATTACATTGGGTCCACTCAGATAATCAAGGATAGTCTCTCCAACTCAAAATCCTTCACTTATCTGAAAAGTGAAATCCATCACATCTGAAAATGTCCTTTTCCCATGTAAAGTAATATATTCATAGGTCCCATGTAAAGTAATATATTTATAGGTTCATAGTAATATATTCATTAGGACATGCACATTTTTGGAGGAGTCATTCAGCCAAAGAAAATATTGTAATGGTGAATACATGGCACTGTGCATTTGCCAAAACCCATAGAACTTTATGGCACAATGAATGACCCTTAATGTATGCAATGTAAAAAAAAAAATCATTTAGGATGTCAGGGGATCCCAGGATGGAATGCAAAATGTGATAAAACAATCTAACTGTATTAAAAATATATGCAATAACCTGAATGAAGAAGTTGGAGAAAACAAGTGTTTACCTAAGTAGCTTTAGAAATAAAGAGGAAACCAAGGAACCTTGGAAAAAAGACTAGGACATGAAAGATACAAGAGGAACCTAACCTGGAGTATCCTGTACCACCAGAAAGAAGAAGTGCTCAAAAAACCTCCACAACGGTAGGCTTATGTCAAAGAGACACAAGAGCCCGCTGAATGAGCTCCAAATGGCCAAAGCTGGAACAGTTTGAACAACAAAATAAACTAGCACTGAATTATAACTAAAAGTATAAAATAGGCGAGGCACCACCAGTGGCTCATGCCTGTAATCCCAGCATTTTGGGAGGCCAATGTGGGAAGATCACTTGAGTCCAGGAATTGAAGACCGCCCTGGGCAACATAGGGAGACCCTATCTCTATAAAAAATCAAAAAAATGCCAGCGGTGGCGGTGTGCACCTGCAGTCCCAACTACTCAGGAGGCTGAGATGGGAGGATTGCTTGAGCCAGGGAGTTGAAGACCGCCCTGGGCAACATAGGGAGACCCTATCTCTATAAAAAATCAAAAAAATAGCTGGGTGTGTTGGTGTGTGCCTGTATTTCCAGCTACTTGGGAGGCTGAGGTGGGAGAATTGCCTGAGCCCCAGAGGTCAAGACTGCAGTGAGCTATGATCACACCACTGCACCCCAATCTGGGAGACAGATCAAAACTCTGTCAAAAACAATATAAAGTATAAAATAAATATCTATGAGTCTGTAATAACACACATAAATGTTTGAATAACTCAAAATAAGGATAGAAGAGACAAAGCTTCATGCAGAAGGATTTCAAATGATTTGTGTAGATACTCCACCCTCAAGGAGACGGAGCAAAACTTGCCACTCCTTTAGTGGGTGCTGCTGATGATAAGTTCCTTTCTAAGAGGAAAGAGGAGTAACTTCACAGTGGAGAGAGCCAACAAAGACTACTTCAGCCAGGTGATGAAGGTTGATGTCAGCAGTGATAGGTAATTTTGATAGTGTGAACCCTTGATTTGAGGGTGAGGAAAATGTTGCTTGACCTCTGTGGTCTTCCTCCAAAAAACACATCACTGCAGTCTAATCATGAGGGGTAAGAAATCGGACAAATCTAATTAGAGGGGCATTCTACAAAATACTAATACTCCTCAAAACTGCCAAGGTTGTTGAAAACAAGAAAAGTCTGGGGAACTATCTCAGGTGACAGAAGCTGATATGCCTGCTAAATTCAATGTAGTATCCTGGTGGGATCCTAGAACAGAACAAGGACTTTAGTTTTAGGTTAAAACTCAGAAAATCTTAATAATGCATAGACTTCAATTAACAACAATGCATATTGGTCCATTATCATAACAAACGTCTCACACTACATTGAATATTATTAAAGGGAAAACTGGGTTTGGAATATATGGAAACCCTCTCCTACCTTTGCACTTTCCCTGTAAATTTAAAACCATTATAAAATAAAAATTTCATTTCAAAAAATACTAATAGGGAGATATTAAAGTGTTTAGCCTGGGGAAGACTGTGACAGTCCTAGGGTTTGTGAAGACAGTGCTGTTGGGTTGAAAGAGGAAATGGCTGGAGTCCAAGGTGGGGATGGCTTAGACAACGATCTGTAAGAACAATCAGGAGATTCTAAATCCCTGGATTTTACCAGTTTACCTCATTAAAAAATCACATTACCCGTGATGGCAGGCGCCTGTAATCCCAGCTACTCGGGAGGTTGAGGCAGGAGAATTGTTTGAACCTGGAAGGCAGAGGTCGCAGTGAGCCGAGATTGCACCACTGCATTCCAGCCTGGGCAACAGTGTGAGACTCCAACTCAAAAAAAAGAACAAACAAAGAAACAAACAAAAACACATTACTCCAGCACTATCAAGTGCTGTTATAAAGCCCATGGGGCCATACCTCACTTTGGATACCAGTGTCCTAAGTTAGATGAATTAAACAGGTATGAGATTCAAGCTAAAAACAAATGGCAAGGCGAACAGAAAGTCAAAAGACAAGATCTAATTGTTCAAAGGTACGTGGTTTTACGAATTTAGAAACTTGGTCTCGGCCAGATGTGGTGGCATGCACCTATAATTCCAGTTACTTGGGAGGCTGAGGCAAGAGAACTGCTTGAACCCGGGAGGTGGAGGTTGCAGTGAGCCGAGATCACACCATTGCACTCCAGCCTGAGTGACAGAGTGAGACTCTGTCTCAAAAAGAAAAAGAAAAGAAAAGAAAAGAAAAGAAACCTGGTCTCAATAGGTGCTCTTCAAAGAAGACCAGAAGGTGAATAGCTAATAGCTTAGGACAAATAACCTGAGATTTCATCCAACTCTAAAACTCTCTTTACTGTGATTCTAGCTTGTACCATTCTTCTTAAATAATACTCTCATCCCTCTTATAAAGCATGTCCGAGGCTGCTCCGAAGAAACTGAAGGAATTCAGCAAAGCAAGTTTTGGTCAAATTCATTTGGCTTTAGTGTTCTGCTCCCCAGCAGAAAACCAGGTCAGTCAATCAGAGTGCAATTTGCTGAAAGCCCACTTTTTGGACATGAACATTAAGCCAACACCAGGAGAGAGGAAAAAATATGAGGCATGATAGCGGAGCCTTGCATTCGCAGAAGGGAGCGGCCATGCACTTGGCTAAGATGGGGTATTTTGAAGTAAACACCTGAAATTGAGCAGTTTTCTCGTTTCTGTCAACTGAAGATTGGGAGGCAGAAGTTAAATGCAGGCATTTTTCCTCTCCACAAATGAAATGCAGTGTTCAGAAAGCTCTTTGTAAAGTGTTTCCTGGATGGCTGTGATTTGTAGACTGTGTCCCTGAACCTAGAAAACAGAGAGCTCTTTTGGACACATTAAAAGGGCATGAAGCTCTAATAATCTCCAGCTCAAGAAATCCACAGGTGGTCACCCCTCTGCCCCCAAAAACCTTCCATGTAAGAGAAATCAGTAACAAAATTAGCTGCTTACATTGCAGGAGGGAGGAGGGAAAGAATGGGGGGGATGGCGGCTGTTTTCTTTTTTTTTTTTTTTTCTGTTTTCTTGGTTTTCTATTTTGGTTGGTTGGTTGGGGGGGTAGGTGGTTATGCTGTCTGGTTTTGCTTTTGTCTTGTTTGTTGTTGTTGTTGTTGTCTGGTTTTGGTTTTGTCTTGTTTTTTGTTGTTCTTGTTGTTGTTGTTTCAGGTATCACTCTTGTTTATCTAACCAAACTGTAAGCTCCCTGAAGGATGGTGCCATGGATGTTATGCATCTCAAGCCCAGCCCAAGAACAGGGTCTCACTTACAATGAGATGCACCATAGACTATATCAGTAATGGGAGTAAAGGTTCATGGACAGTTTACATGACACAGGCTTAGGCAACAGCCTCCGCTGCAGGACAGATGGAGTGCTTGTCCCTTGGGTCTAAGTGAAAAACAAAGAAAAAAAGAGAGTCTTTAGACCATAAATTTCCCTTCAAGTCAAAGCCACCATCCCAAGACAGCCCTGCTTTTTTCCACATTTGGGAAAAGCATTCCTGGACCTGGCACAGATGGTCTCATTCTATTCAGTCCACGTCTGTTGTATTTGTAGCTCACGGAACCAATTACCACAGAAATACAGAGGAAGAGGCTGAAGCAGTTTCAGTTTGATGTGACACAGACAATCTTTGACCTTTCTCTTTAAAAAAGAAAAATTACCTGCATATGTGTATAAGTAGATACAAAATAATCATATATTTCCCCAAAGAAAGGACAAAACAGCAGGCAAACTGCAGACACTTTCTTGGTTCATCTCTCTTCTGTTTTGGTTCAAAAGGCAGCCCTGAACCTTCCCACCTACACTTTGGGTATCTGGCCTGTCAGCAGAAACTTGTCTGTGTGCCGCCTGCAATTTTACTGTTGCAGGATGAACTGCTGTGGAAGATAAGCATGTCCGTCACAGCACGCTAGAAACAGCCCTCTGATTGCCAGGATCCAGGGACTGGAAGAAGGACACCATTTATTTTTTAATGTAAATGCCTGCATCAAATGCTTCTTGTCACAAATTCTGGAGCAAGGGCGCCATTACACATCACAGCGAGGTAGCAAGACCTCTAGAAGATTCTATGATGTAACCTTTCCAAGAGCCAGGTCCATCTTAACACACAAACAGGCTCTAGGAGAACATTCAACACAGTACAGCTGTGCCTGTTTGCCCCAGAGCTCCCCATCAGCATCCACCTATTTACGATCACTTGCAGCATGGCCCCCATGGTGGGGACTGGTGACCCAGGTCTCACTGACACTATTTTACATACTAGGGAGACCCTGGTCTACTGCAGTCAAATTTCCTCCTTTGGCTTCTGCTTGGATAACCCAGAAGGCATCTCACCTTTCTCATTCTGACTCCTTTTCATTCTTTTGGCCTCCCAGATGTTAAGGATGCTTTTTATGGGTGAGGAGAAATACTAAGTTTTTGTATCGATAAGTAATACAGATGTGTTGGGGAGTCACATTCAGTGCACATGACTCAGATGAACAGAAAAACAGAGATATAGCTTCTGGAGACTCTGAGACTTCTACGTCCAGTAAACGCAGGCCAGAAAACTAACTGAACAACAACTAGGCAAAACCTCTCTCATGGAAGAACCATCTTCTTAAAAGCACCAGTTTTCTAACAAGAAACAGTGCTGTGGTAGGTGACCTTGGCTTGCTTGTACTTTGCCCCTGGGTGCCATTACTAGGTGTTAATGACGTAGAACACTCTAAGGGGGGCCTAGTTCTCCAAAGAGAAAACAAGGGAATGAGGAATTTGCACAATAGTCTGATTCACAGAGCTTGAAGTCCCTGTGTCACTGCATTATAGCATGAAGTGGTAATTGACAACCATAATGATGAACAGGAGGCTTCAAGGAAAGTTTAAACCATGCAGATCCTCTGCTTCAGGGTCTCGCTTGCTATAGAAAGCCTTCTCTCTCAACTGCTCAAAATGTTTCATGACATAAAATTTGCCTTGACATTTAAAGGCTTACGTGAAAAATGCATTTACATGGAATGTTGTATTCTCAAAGAATACTGGATAAATAAGACGTTAGTGTGGTCATATTTTCTTTTAAGTCACCGAATAAAAATCATATGTTGAATAATTCACAAAATATGGACCACAGTAACAACCTCAGCATCGGACTGGAAATCCCTGTGAGTGAGTCTCCCTGTGGCAGCTCCTATTCTGTATGCATCAGAAGACGTTATCAGTTATCCACAGGCTAAGCCACCTGCAGGCCAGAGTCCTTGGAAGGTTATTCTCCAAGCCCACTCCTGGCAAATGCACACACCAGGCCTGGGGAGATGGCATGGGAAAGGTGAATGTTTCCTGACCCATGCCACAGGTTTCATCACCCAATTCAAGCAGTGAGAATCCCACAGACACACACCAGTAATTGCTACTCACATCCACACACAGGAATGAAGAGGTAATGGGGCGATCTCCATTCTTACTCATACTTGGCCCTTATCTTCCTAAGCTCATGGGGCTGCAGTCAGAGGATTATACTTCATCTTCTTAGACTGTCTTGAGTGTTACCTCCTCAGCCACCCATCCAATTAAGGGGCCACCACTTATCTAGTACATCCTATATACATAATTCTGAAACAGGCAGATCAACCAGTGTGATAAGACATGAGCAGACACAAATATAAAGAATTCTAGTCTACTTTGCTTAAAAATGGTAGAGTTAATGGTCTATTTTGTTGTTAGAATTTGCCATACTCTCTCAACCAGGACAATCTGCTATTCCTCCACACTACCTCCCAAATCTGGCCACTTCCATTCCAAGCCATGGTATCTGGTACCTGGGACTCTTTGAACATTTTCCCAGTGCGTTTTCCTGCTTCCAGTCTTGCTTGTTATAGCCCATTCTCTATACAGCAGTGAGTGATCTTTTTAAAGCAGAAATTAGACCAGTCACTCCCTGCTTTAAGCCTCCAAAGGATTCCCATCACTCAGAATGAAATCCGAAATGTTTGCTTAACCTAAAACTTGATCTGGCCCCTGCCTGTCTGCCTTTCAACACATATTCTCTCATTCTGGCCTCATTCACATTGCTCCAGCCACATCAGCCCTCTTACCAGGCAGGCCTTCGACATCTCAAATCTGTTCCCAACTCAATATCTTTGCAATTGTTGTCCCCTTTGCCCAGGTAGTTATATGGCTGGGTTCACCATCCACCTTATTGATACCTTCTCAGTGAGGCCCTCTCTAATCCCCCAGTCAGAAAGCAGTCCCTTCCCACCCAATACCCTCCACCCACATCATTTCCTTCTCAAAGAATTATCTTGCTTACCTAAGGCACTAACTTGGGTTTTTCTATTTCTTCCTCCTAAAACATTGAGATCAGGGTCTTCATCTACCTTGCTTGATGCTGCACAACCAAACCCCGGTGTAGTGCTTGGCACATCATAGGTACTTAGTAAGTATTTATTGAATGAACTAACCAGTTTTCTTAGACTTCAGAAGATATGTCATTTGAGCAGTTGTATTGGCTGCCATTTTGTTTCAAGAGAAAAAACTGAGCCATAATTTAGTCCTAATTTATTTGAATGTCTATGAACAGTTAACCAAAGCAGGCCAAATCCAGAAGAAAAAAAAAAATCAAAGATCTAAAATTAAAACCTTTTCTCAATCCTCTGTTCTCCTTTAGATACACTTCCTTCTTTCCCCACTGTCTTCAGTGTGAACTTGCTTAAACATTTGAGTATAGCCTTTGGTTGGCCAGACATAGAGCATGTAGTACCAGTTAAGTGTAGCTACATGCATTCCTTGTCCTCACCATCTGCTTAAGCAGTGGTTCACAAAATTTTGCATCATCAGAATCACATGGAAGGCTTGTTAAAACACAGATTTGTGGGCCCAATTCATACCAGCTCATGAGGGCCATTGTTAAATTTTCAGGAACTCTGCAAGCCAATTGTGAAACACAAGCCATCATTAAAAAAATAAATTATAAAAATGTGTAGATAAATAAATTATGTGAAAAACAAATTGCATTAGAAGCAATTTCCTAATTATTGTACTACATATTTCCATTATCTGTGGAGGATATTTACGTCTACTGTGTCTGTACAATGGACATAGTACATAATGGTGTGGGGCCACACATCTCTTTCTAACCCCTTGTTCAGTAGTGTCATGTTGTAGCTTGAAATTGGCCATGATAGAAATATTTACACCACAGGAATGAGCAAGTGGGCTTGATTTATTATTTTGTTGATTGTCTAGACTTAAGAAAGTAATGGAGAAAATTGTAAAAATGCAGATTAAGCTTCAAAATATGTTAGCCTGTAGCTATTACATTGTGAATAGAAAAAAAAGTTGAGAAAATAGTCTTCCAACATTTAATTCAGCAAAGAAATTGTTCACATCACTGATAAACAGGTGACATTGTGACATATGTCTTCATTTTGTTTCACTTTCATCTTACTCCTTAATATAAGCGAAAATATCAACATTCATGTTGGAACTACACTCATTCATCAGTTGCAACTCTAGGTTGTCTCTGATACAAGAGTCTGACAAAAAAACAATGAATGAAAGCATTCTGTGAAAGTCAATTGGCTACATAACATTTATAGTAAAGGATATTGAATATTTTATTATTTGTAAATTATGTGCTACACATTCAAAGTACCAGCAAAATTTACGTACATAAAGATCTGTATTTTTTTTCAAAGAACCACTTGTTAAACATTTGCCAGCACACCACTGGTGGGGTTGGCCCTCGCCCCGATCTCTTTGGATTCAGTAGGATGGAGGCAAGGCCCAGGAATTTGCATTTCTAAAAATTTCCCAAAGGATGTTAGTCCTACTGTTCTGGAAACTACTCTCTGAGAACCTCTGCCTTAAAGGAAAAGGAGGCCTCCATGCTAGGTCTTGTTGATGGGTAGACTAGCCACCTCGCCACACTTAGTCACCAGATGTCATCAAACAAATATTGACTTCTATTGCAAGAGGCATTACAATTTCATTTAAGAAGTCAATATTTGCTTAATAGATGATAAATCTTGAGGCAAAACAGAAAAGGCACTAACTCCATCTAGCCAGCAGCCAGATCACCAGCATGATACTAAAAGAGCTCAAAGACTCATGCAGTCAATAGATGGTCTCCCATCAGTCTGCCATGTCACCCAAAATCCCCACTATTAGAGTCAACCTAGTAAGGCCTTGCTAAAGTGTAAGTATTTTGCCTGGGAGGGTAGAGATGGTAACCAACCGACACATTAGTCTAAACAAAACTACTAGCTTTCCTCCCAGACTAAGGCCACACATCCTCCTTTCCTGCATGCTCTACCTGCTTCTTGTAGAAACCAGTTTCTTCAGGTACCTTGTTCCTCTTTTTTAATGAACCTTAGGTTCACAGAAGTACCTCATTCACAACATTTGTGGTTAAGAGAGTAGAACTCTGGAGACACGCAGCCTGGGTTAGAATTCCCACTCAGCTGTGTGGTATTGGGCTAGTTACTTGATCTCTCTGTGCTTCCGTTTCCCCATGGAAATAGAAATAATAATTATCCCACCTTATAGGACTGTTTTGAGGATTCAGTGAGTCGATGGTATATATAAAGTGCTTAGAACACTACCTGGCATATGAATAAGTGCTAACTAGATCAATAACTCATTTTTGTAATTGGCCTGAACAATTTCATTTCTATTACTAGAATTTATATTATTTTAATAATCTAATATAATAAATATCTATGAATATATTATGAACACAAAACCCAAAATACTAGGAATAATTTATATCTACATACACACTTCTCTTCCACACTCTCCCCCACCTCTTCAAAACTAACTTAACCAAAGGTTTAACATTTTTTTCTTTTTTTTCTCTCTTTTCTTTCTTCTTCTTCTTCTTCTTTTTTTTTTGTTTTTTTTTTTTTTGACAGGCTCTTGCTGTTTTGCCCAGGCTAGCCTCAAACTCCTGGGCTCAAGTAATCCTCCTGCCTCAGCCTCCCAAGTAGCTGGGACTATAGGCCACGCCACCACACCTGGATTAACATTTTCTTTTTCATTTTGCATATAGTCTTAACACATATTTTTCTAAATATATGTTGTTTCATTTTAGTTGCTTTTAATTGTATTAAAAGTGTTTCATAGGGTATCTCATTTTCTAAGACATTTTAAAACTCAGTGTTTCATCGAGTTGTATGTAACTGTAATTTAAATGAACTGTTTAGTACTTTTATGTAAATTACATATGCTTGACCCAATGAAGTGGGCGCCATCACCTAAACCGATGCTGTAAAAATTCTGAAGTTTTAAAACATGTCCAAATCAGGAAGACTCAGCTGGAAAATACAATCAAGATCCTGGTGCTCCCACCTTCCCCTCACAGAGAAGAGCTTCTGATACAAACACCATGGTCTGAGTGGGGCAGCCTCCTGCACCCTCACTTCAGTTGTCCTTTATGTCTTACTCTTCCACTTAGATCAGAAATGATGTCCACTTCAGGGGTGGTCGCCCTGGGAGAGTTGCTGGACAAAAGCAGCCTAGACCCAGACCATGGCAGGCCTCATTCTCCCCATCCTCACATTGGCTCCCCCGTCTGCTGTTCCTGGCTCAATGTCCTTGCACTCAGGCTGAGGTACCAGGGGTCGATGCCAGTCAGGGGCAGAGGATGGACAGGGCATGGCAGGGGCATGCTTAGGGAGGACAGGGAGAGTGGTCACACTGGTCCTCAGGTCACACCGGTCGACAGCATGGAAGCCCGGGATGCTGGAGAAGAACTGGGTATAGGACACGAGGTTGAGATGCTGCAAAGACACCCAGCTGCAATCACAGCCTTGCTTCCCAGTCATCCTGCGGTGGAGTCAGGGGGAAGGCAGGGGTTAGATTTATCCAACAACATCCCAAAATGTATTTGGAAATGTCTTTCATAACACCTCTAGAATTACAAACTGCCTAAAATTACTATATTTTCTCTCAAGCCAAGATGGTGTGGAAAATTCACAGAGAAAAAAGTTGGGTCCTCAATAAGGGTCTTCAATAGAGAAGAAATCAATCAATAGAGAAGAAACAATTCCTGGGACTCCATGGGCTGGCAAAACAGCCCTGAATCTTGGATGCCTCCTTGGAAAGTAATTGATACGTCCTCCTCAATATGATAATCTCTCAGGAAATTGACCACAGGGAGCACAGTGACTCACCTGGTTCTGGACTTCAAGACAAAACAGGCACCCACTCCTTCTTGTATTAAATTGGGTTTCGGAAGCACTGATCTGTTAATATTTTGAATGTCCTCTGAGCCTAGCATCAGAAGGAGGCCCCCAAAAGACAAACGTTAGCATCACTGTTACTCAGAGAACAGAGGTTTTAAATGCCAAGGTGGCAAGTGAAAGTATAGAGAAGCAGAGAAGGGCAGGAGAGAAGCGTGGCGCTAGGCTAGAGTAAAGGAAGAATAGCCGAATCTTCCAGTAGAGGAGGCTCCTCCCAGGACCACTCCCTCATTTCTTTGCTAAACATCTTCACTGGATTACACCCAAATTCAAGAAGGGAGGAGACAAGACCTGCCAGCAGTAGTGGGACCTTAGGTTGCTTGATGAAGCCCTGACATCACTTTCCTCATCAACAAAATAAGCAATGGGACTGCAGAGTCTGCAGTATTCCTATCGGTTCTTTTGCCAGATTCATTACCTACCGACGTGCACACGTGCGTGAGCACACAGACACACAAAAATACACGCAATCAGATCTGTTTCTAGTCCTAGTATCAACAGGATTCACAATTTCTATGTTATTTTCACTATCTCCCTATTAACCTCAGTATCAGTGGCATCAAATGGATTCTAATAAGAAAGACAATGATAATAATTCCTTTTATAGTAATCATATATACAGAATCTACACTAGCAGTACCTGCAATCATATAGTATTTGATATATAATAATACATATTACTAAATACATTATACATAATATACACTGTATTATATATCATATATTATTTTAAATCATGTGTCACATATTATTTAAATATATTATAAATATTACAAACATCTGCTAATATACTAATATATATTAGTAGTATTTACTATAATAATAGCATATGTAACATATATAATAGAAGCAGATAGCATTTATTGTATGTTGTTATAGACTGAATGTTTATATCTCCTCCAAAATTCATAATGTTGGAATCCTAACCTCCAATGTGATTGTATTAGGCGGTGGGACGTTTGGGGGTAATTATGTCATGAAGGTGGAGCCCTCATGATGGGATAAGATGAAGAGACAAAAGAAAGATCGCTCTCTCTCTCTCTCTCTTCTCTGCCAAGTGAGGATATGAGGAAAAGGTAGCTGAGTGCAAACTAGTTATCAAGCCCTCACCAGGCACCTGATCTGCCTACACCTTGATCTTGGACTGCCCAGCCTCCAGAACTGTGAGAAATAAATGTCTGTTGTTTAAGCCTCCCAGTCTATCTTATTTTGTTTTAGCAGCCCAGACTGACTAACACATATACACACTATAGTATATGTACTATATATATATTTAGATACCATACGTACACTCTACAATAAAATACCATATGTAATGTCATAATAGCACTTTTGACACAGTACTTACCATGTGTCGAGTCATAACTGACATTTACCAATTTGTTTTTTCCTCGTTACAACCCTTAAGGTACATATTCCTTTTGCAGATGAGGAAACTGAGGCACAGAAAAGTTAAGTGATTTGCCCAAGGTCACACAGTCATCAAGTGGCAGAGCTAGGAACTGAACCCAGACACTGTGGCTCTAGAATTGTGGGCTCCCACCTCAAGTAGTGTACACTTGGGGCCCTTCTCTAGTCCCTGTGTTCAGACCACAACAGCCACTCCCACACCATTACCCTCCAGCCATCCTCCCACCATGGCCAGACTGACAATCCAGGCTCTGACCCCATCACTCTCCTGTGGTTTGGCACTGAAGCTCCTCCACACACTCCTCCAGCCCCTTGTTCTCTCTCATTCCCTGGCCCAGGCCTCCACCCGCTGCCCCTCACCTAGGTCCCACCGTGCGTACCTCTCCCACCACTCACCACAAGACTGTGGGTGTCCCAGAGTCCTGTCCTCACTCCCTCCCCGTTCTACACACTCCTGCCCTGTGGACTAGGATGTGGATGCTGTCTAGCCCCTCTGTCAATGTGCCCAAAGCCAAAACCAGATGCTCCACAAACCACAGCCTAATCCTGCTTTCCCACCTGTACTGCAGACCCCGTCTGCTGGTCTCCAGCTACAAACCTGAGAATCACCACCTACTACGTCCAAACTCTAACCCTTCGCCTTCCAAATTTCTTCTTGTTTCTGTCCTATACTTCTCTCCTCTTCTCCCCTTGCCCAGTGCATTCCCACGTGTCCCTGGGTAACTGTGTGGACAGGACAAGTCTACCTGTATCCCTTTCTGTTGAAACCCCCTTGAGATTCCCCACAGGCCACATTCTGAACTCCCTGGCATGACCAACAAGACTTTCCATAGAAGCTTGTTTCTTTGGTCTATCTCCCATCACTCCTTTCTTTATATTTTGTGCTCAAATAATACTTTCCTTGACCACCCCCTTTTTCCTACCTTTCCTCAGACCATTTTCCCTCTGCCCGGAAGAGGCTGTCAGCCCCTGGTTCCCTCAATAATGTCATACATCCAGCTCACCTCTGGCCTCACCCTCTCCCAGACAGTCTTCTTTAACTCCCATCGGCCCTTTTTCTGTCTCCTGAAATCTCCCAGTGCAAACCTCCGGACTGCCCTCACCCCACTGCTGTCAATGTTCCATTACATGAGCCTAGAGGGTGTTGACTGCATCATGCACCTTTGCAGCTTTGTTAAACTGCCCATGGCCATGCCTGGCCCTAATGGCCCTTCCAGCTCAGGAACCCATGAGTTTGGGATTCTAAGGTAACTTGCAGCTCTCCATCTCTTCTCTCTCCTTATGTCCTCCCTCTTTTCTCTATTGCTGACTCATCAGGGGGCATCTCCAATGCCAGCCTTTCCAGGGACAATTTCCTCATTGTCCACAAGCAGATGGGACTTCTCTCTTTCTTGATCCCTGGAGAATTGGAAGATGAATTATAGAGGAACATTCCTTGAGGGTTGGGAGGAAAAAAAGAGAGAAAGAAAACAGCAGAGGACTGGCATGACAGAGCATGAGGAGTTTGGAAAGCAATTGCAGGGCATGAAACAGTAAAAGGGGAGCAGAGGAGATTTTTAAAAATTGCTCTGGGCTGAGAATTAGTTCCCCTTTAATGTTCTTTGGGAGATATTTGCGAAGAGTATAATAGCATGTGCTGTTTAGTCGCCTTTGTTGGCTAGACTGTTTCTTTGAATGTGACACAGTACTGAGACTGCGCCATTGAAGGGGCTGGATTTTATGTGAGTTATATAAAATTAAATGACTCCTATGTTGTCATGTATACCACATGTCTCTGCATGTATGTGCGCACGAGTGTGTATGTGTGTGCACCTGGTATATGTGTATGTATGGGAACAGAGCCTCAGGATTCTTTACTATCCTTCTGTGCTTTGCAGGAGGTGTTGGGTGTGGAGGGTTCAAGTACAGGTCAGAGGAAGTAGGTCTGTGTGTCTTGGACTGTGAGTGGTCCATGGTTGGTTGGCCTTCACCCAGGCACCCACACAGGATGGTTACTGCTTATCAGATTATCAGCATTCAGGTTGCCTTCTCCCTGGCACAACCTCTTCTGTCTGCCACAAACCAGGCACAGAATTTTGATGGAAATCTACATTTTTCCTTTTCGGAGGTAGGCAGATGAGGAGACACACCTTTACTTAGCTATCTGGAATCCTGTGTCACACAGGGGCCTCTGGAAGGAGCCCCTCAAGGGCACACCCTAACTTCCTAACTCTCTATCCTCCAACCTTCCTTGTGCTCTACTCATAGACCTCCCTCAAGACCTCCTCCATCTGCTGCTGGGCCCCATCTTTTACCAAGGACCCCTTTCCACAGGGCAGTAGAGTCTCATCCCCTCTCCTTTTGTACCTACAGATTCTGCTGCTTCAAGCTTCAGCTGGACGTCCAAGGAGTCTTCTGCTTTTTCCACGGGAAAGCAGGGTGGCTCTGATTCTGTGGGTGGGTTCACTGGAGTGGGATGAAAGAGTGGGAGGAAACCATTGTCCTTGAATTTGGTTCTGCGTTTCTCTACCTGAAATGAGTGCAACTCAGTTGCCAAAACAAAAATTCTTTGCTGGTTTGAGAACTTCCTAGCAGGGCTTGTGCATTTACAGCTACACGAGGAACACATGTTCCTCCTATAGCACAACTTGGCCCCTTCCATTTGTTAATTAATAATAATAACTGTAGACTTTTTTATGCAAAAGCCACAGTCGTCTTCCTTCCAGGCCTGCATTCCATTGTAAAGATCCTTCATGTTAACTGCAAGTCCCTCTGCTCGGGCTGTATGTGTTGAAGGGCACCATTCTCAAGCAGGTTCTTTTTGATCCCCATATTTTTCCCTAATAGACAGCAAAAGGTTTCAGTCCAATCTTGTGTATATTCCATATGGCAATTTAAACCTATAAGACCCCTTGGAGATGTAGATGAACTCAGCTCCAAACTCTTAATTTACCACTTGATGAATCCAACATATTACCTGTGATCACCCTACTGTCTGCTCCCGTGTCATCAGAGCTCACTCTCCACCCTAACTCCACTCTCTCTTCTCTTCCCACCATCGCCAAGATGTCCCCTAATGGCGTCCCAGCATTCACACCCTTGTGCAGTGCCTGCCCACATTGTGTTAGGGTTAATCTCTCTGTCTAGTAGCATATGGCAGAAGAACAGGATGTTACTTCTGAAAGTAGCTTGTAAAGACTGTGGCTTTTGTCCTGTGTACCCAATCTCTCTCTCTCTCTCTCTCTCTCTCTCTCTCCTGTGGTGGGCATCATGCTGTGAGCAGCCCAGTGGAGAGACCCCATGGGAAGGAATGAAAGTCGCTTGGAAGCAGAACCTCCCACCCCAGTCAAGCCTGACGTTTGAGACCCTGAACCAGCACCATCAAGCTAAGTCAATCCCAGACTCCTAACCCTCAGAAACTGTGTAAGATAATAAATAATGTGAGAGAAAACCTACTAACTTTGGGGATAATTTGTTACACAGCGATAAATAACTGACACTCTCCTCTGTCCACAGTGATAGTGCAAAATTCAGTCCTGTGCACCTTCCACAAGAAATCCAACCGTGGGAAGTGTGTTTCACTAAAGACATGTGGAGCCATAGGGGAGAACTATGCACGTAAGTGTAGCTCTCCTTTTCCCTGGCTCTGTCTCTGTGTGTTTCCTCTCAGAACTGCCACCTTCTGAAGACCCATGTTGCAGACACATGGCCTCTATGCCAGATGACACCCCCGGAACACCTAGTCCAGTCTTTCTCCCAAATCTGCCCACTGTCACATCATGTCTGCTTTAAAATGAGGTTGCTCTGTACCTACTACTGAGAAAACTGCTTTTTCATTTATCATATTATGTAAGTCCTTCCAAACCAACAAATATCCTTGTAACAAGCATCTTTTCAATAATTGCAAACTATTCCATTGTGTATGAATAGAACAGAATTTATTTACCTTATCCATTTTGTGCTACATTTCAATTATTTCCTGGATTTATAAAAAATACTCCAGTGCATATCCTTGGAACTAAGTCTTTGAAGAGATCTTTAGTAATTTTCATGGGATAAATTTCTTGACAGATAAAGGCAAGGAAATGAAGAGTTTTTAGGTTGTTACAGCATTTGGTACTCATTGCCTTACAGAGTTCCAAAAATGATTATACCACTTTTGTTATTATTGATATTAGTGTTCTGAGGGGGCCTGTACTCCCACTTACATTGTGGATTATTTAAATGTATTTCTGAAATGTTTGCCCTCTGTCAAATGCTGTTATTTTCAAACATGATCCTATATACTATTTCTTTCAATCATGAATGAACTCATTTTCCATCATATGTTATAACTGATTATTACTGTTATATAGAAAAATTACAGATTTTTTCTTATATTTTATTTCTAGTCATATTCCTGAACTCTCTTACTGTTTCAGCTGATTATGTGTCAAATAGAAAATTGTATAATTGGTAAATAATGATAATATCATCCTTTCCAAAGTCTTCCTTTCCAAAAATTATGCTTTTGTATGTTCTAGCTAAGGCTGAGTTCACAATGTGAGTTCTAACTAAGGCTAGAACATATAAAACAATATTCAGTTGTAGAAAGAACAACAGCAATTTTTTCTTATTTCTGGCCTCAATGAAAATGTCTCTGTTTCTCCATTAAATGTGGTGGAGTTAGTTTAAGGTCAATGTTTTAATCAGTTAGCAATCTTCCAGCTGTTTTCAGTAACAGAAAACTAAATGTAAACTGGCTTATAACGTGAAATATAAGTCCCACAGCAAGTCTAAGCAAAGCTCGATGCAGCCAACCAGCTCTCTGCTCAGCCTGTGTCTGAGACCACGTTCCCTCCTGGTTTCACAGTGGCTGCCAGAGACCACTCAATGCTGTGTATTTTCTAGTTCACATACAACAGAAGGAGACCATCCCTCTAGGGAGCTGTTTTCCCAGGAGCCAGAGGAAATATCCTTGTGCCATACTGGCCCAACTCACAGTCACTTACCCATTCCTGAACAAATCATGATGGCCAAGTTGAATATGTGATGTTGCTCAGCTTCAGTCAATTTAAAAATAGATATAGAGAGGGCATCCTGGGAAGTTGGTGGATAGGAGGCAGGACTAGCTTGCAGCTCCCACTCAGACAAATAGAGCAGCATGTGGAGACCTACATTGTGAACTTTTGCTACTAAGAACTACCAGAGGAACACACCAGGAAAGCCAAGAGAATCCACAGAACCTTTGAAGAAACTGGATCACCGCTGCAGGCTCCCTGAGATGCCAAAAAACTGTGAGTCGGCTTGCTTTCTCAAGAGGGAGGCTCGTAGTCAGGGACAAGTTCTCAGCCCTGGCCACTGGCTGCCTGGAAATAGAGTCGGTGCTATTGGCAGGGCACAGTGGGAGTGAGACCAGCCTTTAGGACTGCCAGCTGCATTAGAGTAAGGTGAGGCTAGTGACCACCAGCTTTCCCCTACTTCCCTGGAAACCTGCATGACTCAGCAAAGGCAGCCATAATACCCCAGGGAATATAACTCCACTGGACTAGGAACCACACCCCCATCTCCCACAGCAGCCACAGCAAGCCACGCCCAAGGAGAGGCTGAGCTCAGACATGCCTATCCCTGCCCCTACCTGGTGGTCTTTCCCTACCCACCCTGGTAGCTGAAGAAAAATGTCATAATCTCTTGGGAGCTCTATGGCCCTGCCCTGCCCACCACATGGGAATCCTGAATACTTAACCAGGTGTCCCTACGGCAAGTTTGCATCCTCCCTATAGGACTGCAGTTGATGTGCTCTTGAAAGCATCATCTTCTGGCTGGTGGCCAATCAACACAAAACCAGCACAGTAAACAAAAATACAACCAAGGACCCTCACAGAGTCCACATCACTCCCCTGCTACCTCCACTGGAGCAGGTGCTGGTATCCATGGTTACAAGATCTGAAGATGGATCACATCACCGGACTCTTTGCAGACACTGCCCAGTACCAACCTGAAGCCTGGTAGCTCCACTGGGTGGTGAGACCCAGAAGACCAAAACTAATCACTACAGTTTGGCTCTCAGGAAGTCCCATTCCTAGGGTGGGGAGGAGAACATCATATCAAGAGAGCACCCCATGAGACAAAAAAATCTGAACAGCAGCCCTTGAGTTCCAGATCTTCTCTCTGACATAGTCTACCCAAATGAGAAGGAACCAGAAAAACAATTCTATTACTACGACAAAACAAGGTTCTTTAACACTTCCAAAAGATCATATAAGCTCACCAGCAATGGATCCAAACCAAGACAAAATTTCTAAATTGCAAGAAAAAGAATTCAGGAGGTCAATTATTAAGCTAATCTTGGAGTCACCGAAGAAAGGTGAAGTCCAACTTAAAGAAATCAAAAATGTGTTAAGGATATGAAAGGAAAATTCTTCAGTGAAATAGAGAGCATAAACAAAAAACAATTCACAACTTCTGGAAATCAAGGACACACTTAGATAAATGCAAAGTGCACTGGAAAGCCTCAGCAATAGAATTGAAAAAGCAGAAGAAAACACCTCAGAGCTCAAAGACAAGACTTTCAAATTAGCCCAATCCATCAAAGACAAAGAAAAAATAATTTTTAAAAATAAATGAAGCCTGCAGGAAGTTTGGACTAAATGTCAAAACCTAAGAATAATTGGTGTTCCCAAGGAAAAGGAGAAATCTAAAACTTTGGAAAACATATTTGAGGGAATAACTGAGGAAAACCTCTCTGGCCTTGCTAGAGACCTAGACATCCAAATACAAGAAATTCAAAGAGCACCTGGGAAATTCATCACAAAAAGATCATCATTTAACACATAATCATCAAGATATCTAAAGTCAAGATGAAGGAAAGAATATTAAAGCTGTGAGAGAAAAGCATCAGCTTTACCCATAAATGAAAACCTATCAGGAAGAGGGCAAGATGGCCAAATAGAAACAGCTCCCATCTGCAGCTCCCAGCAAGAACAAGGCAGACGAGAGGTGATTTCTGCACTTCCAACTAAGGTACCTGGTTCATCTCATTGGGACTGGTTGGGCAGTGGGTGAGCCCATGGAGGGTGAGCTGAAGCAGGGTGGGGCATTGGCTCACCTGGAAAGTGCAAGGGGTTGGGGAATTCTCTGCCCTAGCCAAAGGAAATCGTGAGGAACTGTGCTGTGAGGGATGGTGCTATCTGGCCCAGATACTATGCTTTTCTCACAGTCTTTCCAACCCACAGAACAGGAGATTCCCTCGGGTGCCTACACCACCAGGGCCCTGGGTTTCAAGCACAAAACTGGGCAGTCATTTGGGCAGACACCAAGCTAGCTGCAGGGGTTTTCTTTTCATCCCCAGTGGCACTTGGAATGCCAGAGAGACAGAACCATTCACTTCCCTGGAAAGGGGGCTGAAGCCAGGGAGCCAAGTGGTCTTGCTCAGCAGATCCCACTCCCATGGAGCCCAACAAGCTAACATTTACTGGCTTGAAATTCTTGCTGCCAGCACAGCAGTCTGAGGTTGACCTGGAATACTCAGGCTTGGTGGGGGGAGGAACATCCGCCATTACTGAGGCTTGAGTAGGTGGTTTTCCCCTCATAGTGTAAACAAAGACACTGGGAAGTTCGATCTGGGTGTGGAACCCATCACAGTGCAGCAAAGCTGCTGAAGCCAGACTGCCTCTCTAGATTCTTCCTCTCTGGGCAGGGCATCTCTGAAAGAAAGGCAGCAGCCCCAGTCAGGGGCTTATACATAAAACCCCCATCTCCCTGCGACAGAACACATTGGGGAAGAAACAGCTGTAGGGGCAGCTTCAGCAGACTTAAATGTTCCTGCCTGCCAGCTCTGAAGAGAGCAGCAAATCTCCCAGCACAGCACTTGAGCTCTGCTAAGAGAGAGACTGCCTCCTCAAGTGGGACCCTGGCCCCTGTGCCTTCTGACTGGGAGAAACCTCCCAGCAGGGGTTGACAGACACCTCATACAAGAGAGCTCCAGGGGTCCCTCTGGGACAAACCTTCCGGAGGAAGGAACAGACAGCAATCTTTGTTGTTCTTCATCCTCCACTGGTGAAATCCAAGCAAACAGGGTCTGTAGTGAACCTCCAGCAAACTCCAGCACACCGGCAGCAGAGGGGCCTGACTGCTAGAAGGAAAACTAACAAACAGAAAGAAATAGCATCAAGATCAACAAAAAGGACACCCATGCAAAAACGCCATCTGAAGGCCACCAACATCAAAGACCAAAAGTAGATAAATCCACAAAGATGAGGAAAAACCAGTGCAAAAAGGCTGAAAATTCCAAAAACCAGAAAGCCTCTTCTCCTCCAAAAAATCATAATTCCTTGCCAGAAAGGGAACAAAACTGGACAGAGAATAAGTTTGACAAATTGAGAGAAGTAGGTTTCAGAAGGTGGGTAATAAACTCCTCCAAGTAAGGAGTATGTTCTAACCCAATGCAAGGAAGCTAAGAACCTTGATAAAACATTATAGGAACTGCTAACTAGAATAACCAGTTTAGAGAAGAACATAAATGACCTGATGGAGCTGAAAAACACAGCACAAGAACTTTGTGAAGTATACACAAGTATCAACAGCCGAATCCATCAAGTAAAAGAAAGGATATCAGAGATTGAAGATCAACTTAATGAAATAAAGCATGAAGACAAGATTAGAGAAAAAAGAATGAAAAGGAACAAACAAAGCCTCCAAGAAATATGGGATTATGTGAAAAGACCAAACCTATGTTTGATTGGTGTACCTGAATGGAACCAAGAGTGGAACCATGTTGGAAAACATACTTCAGGTTATTATCCCTAATCTAGCAAGACAGGCCAACATTCAAATTCAGGAAATACAGAGGACACCACAAAGATACTCCTCAAGAAGAGCAACCACAAGACACATAATCATCACATTCACCAAGGTTGAAATGAAGGAAAATATGTTAAGGGCAGCCAGACAGAAAGGGTGGGTTACCCACAAAGAGAAGCCCATCAGAATAACAGTGGATCTTTCTGCAGAAATCCTACAAGCCAGAAAAGAGTGGGGGCCAATATTCAAACTTCTTAAGGAAAAGAATTTTCAACCCAGAATTTCATATCCAGCCAAACTGAGCTTCATAAATGAAGGGGAAATAAAATCCTTTACAGACAAGCAAATGCTAAGGGATTTTGTCATCACCAGGCCTGCCTTACAAGAGCTCCTGAAGGAAGCACTAAATATGGAAAGGAAAAACAGATACCAGCCACTGCAAAAACATACTAAAATGTAAAGACCTTTGACATTATGAAGAAACTGCATCAACTAATGGGCAAAATAACCAGCTATCATCATAATAACAGGATCAAATTCACACATAACAATATTAATCTTAAATATAAATGGGTTAATGCCCCAATTAAAAGACACAGACTGGCAAATTGGATAAAGAATGAAGACCCATCAGTGTGCTGTATTCAGGAGACCCATCTCATGTGCAAAGACACACATAGGCTCAAAATAAAGGGATGGAGGAATATTTAACGAGAAAATGGAAAGCAAAAAAAAGCAGGGGTTGTAATTTTAGTCTCTGGTAAAACAGACTTTAAAGCAACAAAGATCAAAAGAGACAAAGAAGGGCATTACATAATGGTAAAGGAATCAATGCAACAAGAAGAGCTAACTATCCTAAATATATATGCACCCAATACAGGAGCAACCAGATTCATAAAGCAAGTTCTTAGAGACCTACAAAGAGACTTAGGCTCTCACACAATTATAGTGGGAAACTTTAACACCCCACTGTCAATATTAGACAGATCAATGAGACAGGAAATTAACAAGAATATTCAGAACTTGAACTCAGCTCTGGACCAAGCAGACATAATAGATGTCTACAGAATTTTCCACCCCAAATCAACAGAATATACATGCTTCTCAACATCACATAGCACTTATTCTAAAATTGACCACATAGTTGGAAGTAAAACACTCCTCAGCAAATGCAAAAGAACAGCTATCATAACAAACAGTCTCTTAGACCACAGTGCAATCAAATTAGAACTCAGGATTAAAAAATTCACTCAAAGCCTCACAACTACATGGAAACTGAACAACCTGCTCCTGAATGACTACTGGGTACATAATGAAATGAAGGTAGAAATAAAGATGTTCTTTGAAACCAATAAGAACAAAGACACAACATACCAGAAACTCTGGGACACAGCTGAAGCAGTGTTTAGAGGGTAATTTATAGCACTAACTGCCCACATCAGAAAGTGGGAAAGATGTAAAATTGACATCCTAACATCACAATTAAAAGAACTAGAGAAGCAAGGGCAAACAAATTCAAAAGCTAGCAGTAGATAAGAAATGACTAAGATCAGAGCAGAACTGAAGAAGATAAAGACACGAAAAATCCTTCAAAAAATTAATGAATCCAGAAGCTGGTTTATTGAAAAGATTAACAAAAGAGATAGACCTCTAGCCAGACTAATAAAGAAGAAAAGAGAGAAGAATCAAATAGACACAATAAAAAATGATAAAGGGGATACCACCACAGATCCCACAGAGATACAAACTACCATCAGAGAATACTATAAACACCTGTATGCAAATAAGCCAGAAAATCTAGAAGAAGTGGATAAATTCCTGGACACATACACCCTCCCAAGACTAAACCAGGAAGATGTCGAATCCCTGAATAGACCAATAATGAGTTCTGAAACTGAAGCAATAATTAATAACCTACCAACCAAAAAAGGCCCAGGACCAGACGGATTCACAGCGGAATTCTACCAGAAGTACAAAGAGGAGCTGGTACCATTCCTTCTGAAACTATTCCAAACAACAGAATAAGAGGGGCTTCTCCCTTACTCATTTTATGAGGCCAGCATCATCCTGACGCCAAAACCGGGCACAGACACAACAGAAAAAGAAAATTTCTGGCTAATATCCTTGCTGAACATCGATGTGAAAATCCCCAATAAAATACTGGCAAGCTAAATCTAGCAGCACATCAAAAAGCTTATCCACCACGATCAAGTGGGCTTCATCCCTGGGATGCAAGGCTGGTTCAACATATGCAAATCAATAAACGTAATCCATTACATAAACAGAAACAATAACAAAAACCACATGATTGTCTCAATAGATGCAGAAAAGGCCTTTGATAAAATTCAACACCGCTTCATGCTAAAAACAATAAATTAGGTATTGATGGAACATAAATCAAAACAATAAGAGCTATTTATAACAAACCCATAGCCCATATCATACTGAACGGGCAAAAGCTAGAAGCATTCCCTTTGAAAACTGGCACAAGACCAGTATGCCCTCTCTCACCACTCCTATTTAACATAGTATTAGAAGTTCTGGCCAGGGCAATCAGGCAAGAGAAAGAAATAAAGTGTATTCAAATAGGCAGAGAGGAAGTCAAATTTTTTGTTTGCAGATGACATTAATGTATATTTAGTAAACCCCATCGTCTCACCCCAAAAACTCCTTAAGTTGATAAGCAACTTCAACAAAGTCTCAGGATACAAAAATCAACATGCAAAAATGACAAACACTCCTATACACCAATAATAGACAAACAGAGAGCCAAATCATGAGTGAACTCCCAATCACAATTGCAACAAAGAGAATAAAATACCTAGGAATACAACTTATAAGGGATGTGAATGACCTCTTCAAGGAGAACTACAAACACTGCTCAAAAAAATAAAAGAGGACACAAACAAATGGAAAAACATTCTATGCTCATGGATAGAAATAATCAATATCATGAAAATAGCCATAATGCCCAAAGTAATTTACAGATTCAGTGCTATTCCTGTCAAGCTACCACTGACTTTCCTCACAGAATTAGAAAAAAACTACTTTAAATTGTATATGGAACCAAAAAAGAGCCTGTATACCCAAGACAATCCTGAGCAAAAAGAACAAAGCTGGAGGCATCACGCTATCTGACTTCAAATTAGACTACAAGACCACAGTAATCAAAACACCACAGTACCGGCAACAAAACAGATATATAGACCAAGGGAACAGACCAGAGGCTGCAGAAGTAACACCACACATCTAGAACAATCTGACCTTTTATAAACCTGACAAAAACATGCAATGAGGAAAGGATTCCCTATTTAATAAATAGTGTTGGGAAAACTGGCTAGCCATATGCAGAAAACTGAAACTGGACCCCCTCTTTTACCATACAAAAAATAACTCAAGATGGATTAAATATGTAAACATAAGACCTAAAACCATAAAAACCCTAGAAGAAAACCTAGGCAGTACCATTCAGGGCATAGGCATGGGCAAAGACTTCATGACTAAAACACCAAAAGCAATAGGAACAAAAGCCAACATTGACAAATGGGATCTAATTAAACTAAAGAGTTTTGGCACAGCAAAAGAAACTATCATCAGAGTGAACAGGCAACCTACAGAATGGGAGAAAATTTTTACAATCTATCCATCTGACTGACAAAGGGCCAGTATCTAGAATCTACAAAGAACTTAAACAAATTGATGAGAAGAAAACAAACAACACCATCCAAAAGTGGGCAAAGGATATGAACAGACACTTCTCAAAAGAAGATATTTATGTGGCCAGCAAACATATGAAAAAAAGCTCCTCATCACTGGTCGTCAGAGAAATGGAAATCATAATCACAGTGAGATACCATCTCACACCAGTTAGAATGGCAATCATTAAAAAATCAGGAAACAACATATGTTGGAGAGGATGTGGAGAAATAACACTTTTGCACTGTTGGTGAGAGTGTAAATTAGTTCAACCATTGTGGAAGACAGTGTGGTGATTCCTCAAGGATCTAGAACCAGAAATACCATTTGACCCAGCAATCCCATTACTGAGTATATACCCAAAGGATTATAAATCATTCTACTGTAAAGACACACATACATGTATGTTTCTTGCAGCACTATTCACAATAGCAAAGACTTGGAACCAACACAAATGCTCATCAATGATAGACCGGCCAAAAAAAATGTGACACATATATAGTATGGAATACTATGCAGCCATAAAAAAAATGAGTTCATGTCCTTTGCAGGTACGTGGATGAAGCTGGAAACCATCATTCTCAGGAAACTAACACAGGAACAGAAAGCCAAACACTGCATGCTCTCACTCATAAATGGGAGTTGAACAATGAGAACACATGGACACAGGGAGGGGAACATCACACACTAGGACTTGTTGGGGGATAGGGAGCAAAGAGAGGTGTAGCATTAGGAGAAATATCTAATGTAGATGATGGGTTGATGGGTGCAGAAAACCACCATGACATGTGTTTACCTATGTAACAAACCTGCATGTTCTGCACATGTATACCAGAACTTCAAGTGTAATTGAAAAACAAAAAGAAAACCTATCAGATTGACAGCAGATTTCTCAGCAGAAACCCTACAAGCTAGAAGGGATTGGGGTTCTATTTTTAGCCTCCATAAACAAAATGATTATCAGTGAAGAATTTTGTATCCAGTGAACCTAAGCTTCATAAATGAAAGAAAGATACAGTCTTTTCCAGACAAACAAATGCTGAGAAAATTTGCCACTACCAAGACAGCACTACAAGAACTACTAAAAGTACCTCTAAATCTTGAAACAAATCCTCAGAATACACCAAAACAGCATCTTCTTAAAGCATAAATCTCACCTATATAACAATTACACAATGAAAAAAAACAAGGTATTCAGACAACAAACAGCACAAAGAATAGAATAGTACCTCACATCTCAATTCTAACATTGAATGTAAATGGCCTAAATGCTCCCTTTAAAAGATACAGAATGGCAGAATCAATAAGAATTCATCAACCCAATACTTGCTGTCTTCAGGAGACTCACCTAATACGTGACGACTCACATAAACTTAAGGTAAGGGATGGTAAAAGATATTCCATGCAAATGGACACCAAAAGTCAGCAGGAGTATTCTTATATCAGACAAAACACACATTAAGCAACAGCAGTTTTAAAAGACAAAGAGGGACATTCCATAATGATAAAAAGACTAGTCCAACAGGAAAATATCACAATTCTAAATATATATGCATCTAACACTGGAGGTCCCAAATTTATAAAACGATTTCTACTAGAGATAGACAGCAACACAATAATAGTGGGGGACTTAAAAACTCCACTGACAGCACTCAACAGGTAATCAAGACAGAAAGTTAATAAAGAAACAATGGACTTAAATGATACCCTACAACAAATGGAAATAACAGATATTTACAGAACATTCTACCCAACAACTACAGAATATACATTTTATTAATCAGCATACGGAGCATTCTTCAAGGTAGACCATATGATAGGCCACAAAACAATTCTCAGTAAATTTAAGAAAATCGAAATTACATCAAGTACTCTCTCAGACCACAGTGGAATAAAATTGGAAATCAACTCCAAAAATTTATTTGAACTGAATGATAATAATGACAGAACCTATCAAAACCTCTAGAATATGGCAAAAGCAGTGCTAATAGGAAATTTCGTAGCATTAAATGCCTACATCAAAAAATCTGGAAGAGCACACATATACAACCTAAAGTCACACCTCACAGAACTGGAGAAACAAGAACAACCCAACCCAAAAGAAGGAAAGAAATAACAAACATCAGAGCAGACCTAAATGAAATGGAGACAAAAAAAAAAAAAATACAAAAGATAAATGGAACAAAACGCTGGTTCTTTGAAAAGATTTTTAAAATTTGATAGACCATTAGCAAGATTAGCCAAGAAAAGAAGAGAGAAGATCCAAATAAGCTCAATTAGAAATGAAACAATAGATATTATAACTGACACCACAGAAATACAAAGGATTATTCAAGTCTACTATGAACACCTTTATGTACATAAACTAGAAAATCTAGAGGAGATGGATAAATTCCTGGAAATATACAACCATTCTAGATTAAATCAGGAAGATGTAGAATCTCCGAACAGAGCAATAACAAGCACCAAGACTGAAACAGCAATTTTTAAAAATGCCAAGAAAAAATAAAAGTCTAGGACCAGAAATATTCACATCCTAATTCTATCAGACGTTCAAAAAAGAATTGGTACCAATCCTGCTGACATTATTCCAAAACATAAAGAAAGAAGGAATCCTCCCTAAATTATTCTATGAAGCCAGTATCACCCTACTACCAAAACTGGGGAAGGGCACAATGAAAAAAGATACCTACAGAACAACATCCCTGGTGAACATAGATGCAAAAATCCTCAACAAAATTCTAGCAAACTGAATCCAACAGCATATAAAAAAGATAATCTGCCATGATCAAGTGGGTTTCATACCAGGGATTCAGGGATGGTTTAACATATGTAAGTTAATAAATGTGATGCACGACATAAACAGAATTTAAAACAAAAATCACATGATCATCTCAATAGACACAGAAAAATCATTTGACAAAATCTAGCATCCTTTAAGATTAAAACCCTCAGTTTGGCATAGAAAGGACACACCTTAAGGTAATAGAAGCCATCTATGACAAAACCACAGCCAACCTTATACTGAACGGGGAAAAGTTGAAAGCATTCCTCCTGAGAACTGGAACAAGATGAGGATGAACCACTTTCACCACTTGTATTCAACATAATACTGGAAGTCATAGCCAGAGCAATCAGACAAGAGAAAGAAACTGGTAAAGAGGAAGTCAAACTGTCACTGCAGATGATATGATCATATATCTAGAAAACCCTAAAGACTCATCCAAAAACTTCCTAGAACTGGTAAATGAATTCAGCAAAAGTTCAGGATACAAAATTAATGCAAACAAATCAGTAGCTCTGCTATACACCAACAGTCACCAAGCTGAAAACTGAAACAAGAACTTAACCCCTTTCACAATAGCTGCATAAAAAAAAATGAAATACTCAGGAATATACGTAAGAAAGTTTGTGAAGGACCTCTACAAGGAAAACTATAAAATACCGCTGAAAGAAATTAGCAACAAATGGAAACACATCCCATGTTCATGGATGGATGGAATCAATATTGTGAAAATGACCATATTCCCCAAAGCAATCTACAAATTCAATGAAATTCCTACCAAAATACCATGATCATTCTTCACAGAACCAGAAAAAAAATCTTAAAATTAATATGGGGCTGGGCATGGTGGCTTACGCCTGTAATCCCAGCACTTTGGGAGGCCAAGGTGGGTGGATCACAAGGTCAGGAGTTTGAGACCAGCCTGGCCAACATAGTGAAACCCCATCTCTAGTAAAAATACAAAAAAAATAGCCAGGCATGGTGGCAGGCGCCTGTAATCCCAGCTACTCAGGAGGCTGAGGCAGGAGAATTGCTTGAACCTGGGAGGTGGGGGTTATAGTGAGCCAAGATATGCCATTGCACTCCAGCCCAGGTGACAGTGTGAGACTCCATCTCAAAAAACAAAACAGTTAATATGGAACCACAAAAGAGCCCACATAGCCAAAGCAAGACTAACCAAATGGAACAAATCTAGAGGCATCACATTACCTGACTTCAAACTATACCATAAGACCACACTCACCAAAACAGCACAGTATTGGTGTAAAAATAGGCACATAGACCAGTGGTACAGAATAGAGAAATAAAGCCAAATACTTAAATGCCAAATACTTACAGCCAACTGATGTTTGACAAAGCAAATAAAAACATAAAGTTGGGAGAGGAAACCCTATTCAACAAATGGAGCTGGGATAATTGGCTAGCCATATGTAGAAAGAATGAAACCATATCTTCATCTCTCACCTTATACAAAAATCAACTCAAGATGAATCAAACACTTACATCTAAGACCTGAAACCACAAATATTCTAGAAGATAACATCTGAAAAATCCTTTTAGTTATTGGCTTAGGCAAAGACTTCATGACCAAAAACCCAAAAGCAAATGCAACAAAAACAAAGATAAATAGATAACACTTAATTAAACTAAAAACCTTCTGCACAGCAAAATAAATAATCAGCAGAGTTAACAGACAACCCACAGAGTGGGAGAAAGTCTTCACAATCTATACATCTGGCAAAGGACTAATATCCAGAATCTACAAAAAACTCAAACAAAACAGCAAGTAAAAAACAAACAATCCCATCATAAAGTGGGCTAAGGACATGAATAAACCATTAACCATTCTCAAAAGAAGATATACAAATGTCCGAAAAGCATATGGAAAAATGCTCAACATCACTAATTATCAGGGAAATGCAAATCAAACCACAATGCAATACCACCTCACTCCTGCAAGAATGGTCATATTGAAAAAAATAAAAACAATAATAGATGTTGGTGTGGATGCAATGAAAATGGAACACTTTTACATTGTTAGTGGGAATGTAAGCTAGTACAACCATTACGAAAAACACTGTGAATGTTCCTTAAAGGACTAAAAGTAGATCTACTGTTTGATCCAGCTATCCTACTACTAGGTATCTACCCAGAGAAAAAGAAGTCATTAAACAAAAAAATACTTGCACACACATGTTTATAGCAGCACAATTTGCAATTGTAAAAATATGGAACCAGCCCAAATGCCCATCAATTGAGTGGATAAAATGTGATAGATAGATAGATACATAGATACATAGATAGATACATAGATATACACCATGGAATACTACTCAGCCATAAAAGGGAATGAAATAATGGCATTCACAGCAATCTGGATGGATTGGAGACTATCATTCTAAGTGAGTAACTCAGGAATGGAAAACCAAACATTGTATGTTCTCACTCATATTTGGGAGCTAAACTATGAGGACACAAAAGCATAAGAATGATATACTGAAACTTTGGGGATTTGGAGGAAAAGGTGGGGGGTGGCAAGGGTTACAAGGCTACACGTTGGATACAATGTATACTGTTTGGGTGATGGGTACCAAAATCTCAGAAATCGCCACTAAAGAACTTATTCATGCAATCAAGCACCACCTGTTCCCCAAAAACCTATTGAAATAACAAGCTACAAAACAATTTTTAAATATATAGAATGATCCAGAATAGTGAGTGCCCCCCATAATTATCCTTTATCAAATTAAAGACCCATCCTTCTCTTTCTAGTTCAAAGAGTTTTATTATAAAAGAAACAGATACTGACATTCACCAAATGCCCCTTCAGCATCTATTTTGTCTTTCCTTGGACCTCTGTTAAGATACTTATAATTGTTTCTACACTTCAAGATTCTCAAAAGTGATTCTTTTTAGCATCTTTTGTTAGGCCTTGTAGAATACTTTTACACAGGTGTTCAATAAGTATCTCAAAACTATTGAAAGGCAATCCAGCTGGGATATGGCCTCCTGGGGACCTCCTGACTACCAGGGGCCTCCAACAGTCCAAAAGCTCTACATGATAGGTCAGCGTGTTCACTTTCAAAAGGTTAATATCATTCCAGCCTGTGGTAATAAAAGCATCATGAACTGCTTCTGACTCCAGTCTATTCTTTCAATCCAGTTTCCAACCAAGCTAAGCTTACAGTTTCCTGTGCACATCTAGCAGTTTTCACCATTGTTCCACAGCTCTATGCCGAGACCAGCTCAGCTGGGGAGACCCTAACCTAGGGGTGCTAGAGGAATTAAAGACACACACACACAGAAATACAGAGGGGTGAAGTGGGAAATCGGGGTCTCACAGCCTTCAGAGCTGAAAGCCCCGAACAGAGATTTACCCACATGTTTATTAACAGCAAACCAGTCATTAGCATTGTTGCTATAGATACTAAATTAACTAAAAGTTTCCCTTATGAGAAACGTAAGGGATGGGCCGAATTAAATGAATAGGTTGGGCTAGTTAACTGCAGCAGGAACACGCCCTTAAGACATAAATCGCTCATGCTATTGTTTGCGGTTTAAGAATGCCTTCAAGCGGTTTTCCGCCCTGGGCGGGCCAGGTATTCCTTGCCCTCATTCCTGTAAACCCACAACCTTCCAGCTTGGGCGTTAGGGCCATTATGGACATGTTACAGTGCTGCAGAGATTTTGTTTATGGCCAGTTTGGGGGCCAGTTTATGGTCAGATTTTGGGGGGCTTGCTCCAAACAGCTCTGGCTCTTTCCTCCCTCTCAAATAATCCTACCCATAGCACTACATGTTCTGGTTACTTATGAAATCATCTCCCCCTTAAGCTCATTTATGATGGAATATCTCTACCTGATTTGCAATTGTGTCCTGCTTAGTACAATGCTTATGTTTGACAATAATATTTACTGAAAATTATTTTACTCAGAAACATTTTGATGCACCACCTTTCTAGCCAAAAATTTCTCAGGTCACTGACTGGGTCTAAGCAAAACTTTCAACACATGAGGGATAAGATGACTGCATTTATTTTCAGTTGGATGTCTTCTTATTGTTCTGTACTCTGCCCTCCTTAGTCCCATTGGTAAATACTTATAAATGGTGCCTTCTGTCGGATCACAGTTTGAATGGGGTCACTGTAAATTTTATCCATCAAAAATATTTCTGGGGCTCAAATCCGAGTTTGCTGGTAGACACTTCAAGTGAAGACACTCAGCTTTTGCTGAATCACCACTGAGCCAGGATTGCTTCAGGTTTTGGAAACAGTAAATTATCAAGTTAGAGCTGGGAGGAACATGCACATAATTGGCAAGACTGATGGAGGTTGCTTAAACTGCTGAGCAACATCTGCAAATGAAAATCACTCCACATGTCTGCCACTCAGGCTCTAATCTAGAGTACCACTTAGAAAACAGTATTTCTCTAGCTTAGGACCTTGTGCCTTGTCCCTGAGGGCAGGAGTTGAGTGAATCTGAATCCTCCCAGGAAATATAAGCATAAAATTTACTTCATAGTTGTCCAAAGTACACCTATTACTTCAGATCACTGCCATGAGTGAAGGAGACAGTGCTCTGGGGCCAACCAATGAGGGTAGAAGTCAAAATGTGATGCTAATTAATAAATGTGTTTATGCTTCTTTCTTATTCTGGGGATCAATTCAAATTTGCTTGCCTGGTAGAGACAAAGATATTTGGGAAATTATACAATCATTTGATATATTCAGAAATGCCTACTTGAACATCTCAGATAGCGAATTAAGATCATCATTGTCCCAAAATTTTTAAAAATCAACCATTGTTTGAGACCTAAATAGGTACAACCCCCAACTCATAGTATAATTTTCTTGTCACTTGTTCTTTTTGCCAACATTTAAGGCCATTTGTTCTCTCCAAGACTTTTTCAGAGTCATTCAAATTTGTGCAGCCAATAGACTCATGGAAGTCAAAGTTGCTCTTAGGGAGACTCTTTCTACAGATAAGAACCCAGAGAGGCATCCAGCCAGACCAGGTGACTTCTCTATGTTTACACACCTGATTGGTGCCCAATACAGCTCCAGAACCCTTGCCTCTCCATTCCAAGGGTAACATTCTTTCCAAAGGACATCAAAACTATCATTTTACTTTGCAATGACCCCATCAGTTACTATCAACATCTGATCAATCAAGCTGGAACCAGTGTTTTTGCCACTGATCCCCTAATAGCCCAACATGGATTCTTTGGGGATTCATCTGTGTGATTTTGCCAATTACCCATGAGCCTTATTCACTGGCAAAGACGATAAGCCATTCATTGGGGGAAATTAAGCTAATGTCTCATTTTATATTCACAGCTATCCCTGAGACTACATGCAGTATTGTTTCTACAATATTTATTGATCTAACCTTCTGAGAACGTACAACAGATTAAAGTTCTCCCCACTGAGTGTCTATCAAGACAAAATTTGCTTAACATTCTAAAAACCCAATTCATTTGAGGTCCAGGAAGAAAAGATATGCAGGCTTTAAAGAAAATTGTTCCCTGTCTTAGAGCATAAGATGAAGAACTTTGATTTATATGGAATATTTTCCAGAGTGGGTAGAGGTTGGCTCTATAATAAAACATGATCCTAAATGTTGGGATGCTATTCCTATTGGAGTTGTGTTTTGAGGTGATTATCAGTGCAGGTTGACCCACCTTGAAAAAAAGAATCATCCTTAGAGTAAATCACCCAAGGAAGGAAACTGGAGAGAGTTTCCATCCACTCACTCTTGCTTTCTTGCTTTCTCTTCCTTGTCTTTCAATAGTGGAGATGACCAGGTACATGGGATTCAGTTACAGGGACTAAGATGCATATAACTAAATGTCTATAACTAAGATGCCTATAATATCTTTGTATTTTGAGAATACAAAAGCATCTCTGAGAATATCATGAAGGCTATGAACTCTATTCCCCAAAAATAAATAGACACATAGGCATTCAGTTACAATCTCGGGGGATCCATTGACCTTGGTAAAATTCATCCATGGACTTCCCAACCTCTATCCAGGGTCCAATATAGCAGCAAGCCAGGGCCTAAGAAGAGTCCACCCTCTGTCAAACATCCCAAACCAAGAATTAAAAATGTTTAAAAAATTAAAAAGTGTTATACCTGACAGTCAGATTTTCTAATTTATGGTTCTTTTTGGTGTGTACTTCCATTTCATAACCCAGAAACCTTTAGGAAGGTCAGTCTTTTCTCAATTACACTATTAAGAGAAAGGGCTATATGCCCATTTCAGCCAGAACATAGGTGAGAAAGCTCCAAGAAGGTTAGTTTTGGGAGAACAAGACCTGGGCGATATGATCCAGCTACCCAACACAGGAAAGAGTCTCCTTAGATAATCTGTGTTTTGTTTTTCTGTTTAGGAAAGTGGACAGTTTCACAGTTGACTATACGATCTCATGATATTGGTGAGGATATTTGGCAGTACCATCCCCATCATCAGAGGCTGTAAGACTACCCTTGTAATTTTATTTACTTTCCTGAATGATCTTCCTTTCATGCAAGGAGATCTATCTCCAATCTCACTCACACAGAGTGAACACAAGCTGGTGTCACTGGAAGCTGCCTGAGAAGGTCCACTTTTCAACTTGCACCAGCTTCTGGGTAGCAGTCACTTGAGTTATCCAGTGTCATCTCCTGGATTTGAGGAGTGGAGCTGAGTCATCTAAAAGGCATCTTCTTAAGGAGGAGTATCTCTCTGCAGCTGTCCTCAGGATAGGCTGAATTTCATAAATGCAGCCATTTCATTCTGGGGCCCAGAATGAAAGAACACATGTGGTGACCATTCTATGCACCTTCCCACCAGAAAGGAATAGGAGGTGGGTTAGACTTAGAAGTGGTTGGCAACTGAAAGGCCTACCCTTGGGTTTCAGGGCAGGCTTAAATATCTGGCAGGGATCCTGAAAGAGCAGAGTAGGTTTCCAGGTTTAAGAGTGTGCAGGGGTACACATCAGGTCACCAGAGCAGGAAATTCATGACAGGAAACATGGCAGAACTTGCCATAATAACTTACATACACAGGTTCTGGGCTTCAGATGAGAAAGGCAGTGCCTTAACCAGAACTGGTCAGACAGACAGCAAGGGGAATGTGAGAATGAGCCCTTGTGAGTGCAGAGGAGGAGAGAGGCAAGGAAATGGCAGTCTTACCAAACCAAGTAAAAAGTGGTTGAGTCTGGTCTCATGTATAACATCCTACTTAGCAAACACTTCTGTTCCCAAAACAGTTCAAGGCCACATGATAAACACCAGCCCCACTTGATATATGGACTGACATCAGCTACTAATCAGAAAAGATCAGAAAGCAATAAAGGCTCAATCTGGAGATTTGCTTTGAGTGTGGATGTCTCTGAGATTGTTAGGGTCAGCAAACACCAAGAGGATTCACTGAGTCCACACCCCAAGCAAAACCAATATTTTATTTTGAGTTTTGAGACAATTTCTAGTAAAAGAAGTCTGCACTTGACTCATCTTCTGATGTAGAGTAAATATTTATAGGGTGCCAGTTGTTAAGGGCTCTGCAAGGCCTCATAAAATATTGACGCTTAGAAATAAATAATACCCTTGCCTTTGTTTCTGTCACAAGTGGATACGTTGAATGGTATTTAATATACATCACACTTCATTGGCTTCTGCTCAGCAGTCACTCTGCATGTTATTTAACTTCAAGATGGCTTTGGGGATAGCCAGCATGAACAGATAAGCTAGACAAGATGATCCTGAAAACACGTCCCCCTATGGGCATTCCTCTTCTGATAAGGTTTGGAAGTCCTAGTTGGAGGTTGTTTTCATTGACTATCCTCCAAGCAAGAGCCTTGAAGGCTGCATTCACACAAGACTCCTCTGAGCCTTAACAGCAATTGTCAAGTTCTAAAGGAAACCAAAGCTGTTTGCATCTTTAGCAAACTTGAACTCTCTATATTGATCTGATTCTTTGCAGCAGTTCATTTCTAAAAGGCTGCAGTTATAATTGGATTCATGATAAACGTTCGTTTTCTCTTACTCTTGTTTGCAAAAGACATGCTTAGTATTATAAAAAACATTCAACTGTGCTCCCTAACCTGTGACTGAAGGTGGGAATTTAAAATGAGAATAACTTACGTCTCAGTTCCTTTGAAGATTCCTTGGCACATGAAGTCTTAGTGAGTGGGTGGCTGTGGTTTTCTTGTATTTTGAATAGAATTTCACCTCGTTCTGAGAGCATCAGTGGCAACCTACGCATTTATAAGGAAAAGCAAATGAAACTAAATAGGTGAGACAAAGAGAGTTAAGATAGGGAATGTCAGTTTGAGAGTGAGATTTGGGGGGTTTTGAATTTTATATTCACCATTTTACGTTATTTGGTTTGTTTTTTTTTTTCTAATCTCGTTCCATGTAGAAACTTTTTAAGGTATGAGAAAGCAGGGGATGGTGGGGGGAGGGAAACACACAGAAAAATAAGTCTGTTATAATTCTACCACCCAAAACCGATGCAGTTCATTTTGACCTATTTCTTCCCTGCCATTATTCTGTGCATCTTGAGCACAGTTGATATAAAACTGTGTGTAACTTTGCCTGTCCTGTGAACCTTTACATAATAAACAGTTTTCTATGTCATTAGCAGTATAACATAAACACGATCCTTAGAGGTCATATAACATGTCACTGTATGAATGTTCCATGATTTACTCACCAATTACCTTAATGACAGACATTTAAATTTTTAATTTCCTACTTTTATAAATACCTCTGAAGAAACCATCTTCTAATATTTGGCCATAAACCTGGGCTGTGCTAAAGATTATGTGTTTAGAGAAGTTTCTTAGGGTCAAAGGAAAAGGATGCTGTTAAGGCCCTTGACACGTGTCGTGAAACTGATGAGCTACTTCCTTTGGAAATAGGCAGATTAAGCAAGCAGCTTCACAACCTGGAATCTCACAGGCCTGCTCAGAGGTCTGTTATCCAAGTAGGAGGGCAGATGTCCATGAGGGCAAATCAGTTGGACATAGAAATTATTCAGTAAGCAGAAGTTACAATTATTATTTCTCATATTTTCCAAGATTTATACAGAAATTTTATAATCAGAGAAAAGGTAGTGGGAAGAGGTGTATAAAGAAGGGATGATTATGGCTGGGTTTGGTGACTGATGCCTGTAATTCCAGCATTTTGGGTGGCGGAGGCAGGAGGATTGCTTGACCCCAGGGTTTCAAGAACAATCTGGGCAACAGAGAGAGACTCCTCTCTGAAAAAAAAAAAAAAAAATGCAGCTGAAAGCTCAGGATCCAGAATGAAATAATGGATGTGGTGACCACGCTATGGACCCCCCCAGCAGTAAGGAATAAGGAGATGGGTTAGACTTAGAAGTGAGTTAGGCTGTCCAGCCACAGTGGCTCACACCTGTAATTACCCTGACACTTTGGGAGGCCAAAGCCAGCAGATAACTTGAGGCCAGGAGTTTGAGCCAGGCCAACATGGTGAAACCATGTCTCTACCAAAAATACAAAATTTAGCCAGGCATGGTGACACATGCCTGTGGTCCCAGCTACTCCAGAGACTAAGGCAGGAGAATCACTTGAACCCAGGAGCTTGCAGTGAGCCAAGATCATGCCACTACATTCCAGACTTCATGCCACTACATTCCAGACTGGGTGACAGAGCAAGACTCCATCTCAAAAAAAAGAAAAAAAAAGAAAAAAGCTGGGGGATGGAGGTTAGTGTTAGAAAGAAAAAAGAAAGAAAAATTAGCCAGGTGTGGTGAGGTATGCCTATAGTCCCAGCAACTTGGAAAAGCTAAGTTGGGAGGATCACTTCAGCATAAGAATTTGAGACTGCAGTGAATCGTGATTGAGCCATTATACTCACCTCTGTTTAGGGCAGTTTATAAATTTTACAAAGCCCTTTGTAAGCATTCCCTTACCTGATCCTCTCCACAACTGTGTATGCTCAGCAGCTCAGATATCATTATCATCCCCATTTTACCAGTGAGAAGACTGAGATTTTCCAGAACTTAAATATTTTTACTAAGGGAATGGACAAGAAAGCCTGTGAACCACCAGATCCTAAGAGAGTCGCCAGTGTTTGCTCCCAGGTCCTTTAACTTAATCTTTTCTCTTGCTCTCATTCATCTGAAATGTACATGCTGCCGTGGAAAGAGAGCCTGGGTAGCCATCAGTGTGGTACAAAGCTGGAGAGAAAAAGAACAAGTGTATTTCTGCTTAATGTCCCACTTGAACATTGCCTGGTGAGGGGTCAGCTGTGTTCCTGTGAGTCTTTTCTCTGAGCCTGAATAGCATGTGGGTGGGCTGCTTTTGTAACGTGTTACTCTCTCCACCCGTAGGGGGAGAAGCGTTGTTGGCATTGGCATTGGGGCAGTGGTTGCCAGTGGTTACACTTAGGATAGCTCAGGGAAGGAGCAATGGCCTATCATTGTTCATCATTTATGGGGCCCCTGGACTGTGGAGGAAAAGTGTCTCAGGCATCTTTCTCTGATGCGAAATACCATAATACCTAAAATGTGTATAGTCCATTCAACTTCATCAGAGATGAGACAACTTCCTATAATTTGATCTTCATAGCAAGCCTGGGGAGGTTGACATCATTATTACTCTCATCTAAAGAGAGGAAATTGGCCAGACACCCACCACTCTTGTGTCTTCTACCTGGGTACTCAAGTGGCCAGACACCCACCACTCTTGTGTCCTCTACCTGGGTACTCAAAAATACTACATTTCCCAGACTCCCTTGCAGTTAGGAGGGGGCCATATGTTTGTATCTGCCACACTGGATTGTGGGCAGAAGTGATGTAGTTCATATAAGGCCAAGCCATATTATTTCCCCATGTGATTTTTTCATGCCCTCTTTTTCCACTCATAGACCAGCCAAATGATGAGAATACAATAAAGGATTCCAAGGAAGTTCTCAAAGATAGAAGAGCCACCACATAGAAGGAAACTGGATCTCTAAGTTATGATAGGAAAGAGAGACTCCTGACTCTCATTGGATTGCAATGAGAGTGAGAAATAAACGTGTATGTTGTGAAGTTGGGAGATATGAAGATTTGTTTGCTCTTGCAGTGTTGCCTAGACTAACTAAACTAACACATAGTGATTGGCTCAAGATCACCCATGAATGACACACAGATTATACTATCCTCCTGTAACTCCTGCTGTGAGCCCTTAAATGGGATCAGGACATTCTGTCTCCAATTCCTTTGCAGTTCATCTGTGCTCTATGGTGGACTGACCTTAAGGATGGAGGCTGGAATCATCTCAAGTTTGTTCCTCACATTTCCCGAAGTTGATGCTGACTGTTGTCTTGGACTTCATCTAGGGCTGTTGGCTAGAAAACCTAAACATGGCTTCTCCATGTGGTCTCTCTACATCCTCACAGCATGGCAGCTGGGTTCTTGAGCAAGAATGCCAAGAGGACCAGGTGGTAGTTGTATTACTTTTCATGATTTAACCTCAAAAGTCACGTAGTATCACTTCCAACATAGTTTAAAGCCCACCCAGATTCAAAAGGTTTAAAGCCCACCCAGATTCAATGTGAGGGGTGGCAGGGGCTTGGGAAATGGTAGATCTCAGGGTAAAAACACACTTTTCCATACATGGCTAACCAAGACACACAGTAATAAGAAAAAACCTGGTACAAACAGTTTGTCACATTTCCCCTACTTTTACAAAGAAAAAATACGTGGGTGTGTGTGTGTGTGTACCTAGAAATTTTCTGGAAATATTGATAAGACACTTAACAAAAATTTCCTCCAAAGAATGAGACTGGAAGTCCAAAACAGAAGAAAGGCTCACTTTTCATTGCATACCTTTTTACTGTTTGAATTGTTTTCTATATGCTTGTGCTGTTTTCATAATACTAAATAGAATTTTAGAGTGATGAATAGGGATATTCTGAAATGATTATACACATTTTCCTTTTTGTCTGTTGAAATCATTAAATTTTTGGAAGTCAACCAAATGATGCCAACAAGAAAAAAGACATTTTTTTATTTTCATTTGAGATGAAATGTACAGTTTCCATTTTGTACTGACTAGATGACAATTTGGCCACAACTAGAATCAGATTTGCATATGTAAGAAAGTCTTTATTTTTCCATATCATTGGTTACCCATCCCAGCTGCACATCCAAATCACCAGTGAACTTAAAAAAAAAAAAAAAAGCAAGATTCCTAGGCCCTCTTCTGACCTACTAAATCACAAACTCTGAGGTAGACACCCAGGAATCTGTAACTTAAAGCTCTCCCATGTGACTGATACCATCAACTCAGCCCTGGGTTTTTGAACTTGACTTTGGAAAGAAAACAACTGGTGGGGCCAGGTGTGGTGGCTCATGCCTGTAATCCTAGCACTTAGGGAGGCCAAGGCCAGCAGATGACTTGACGTCAGGAGTTCAAGACCAGCCTGGCCCACATGGTGAAACCCTGTCTCTACTAAAAGTACAAAAATTAGCAAGGCATGGTGGCTCATGCCTATAATATCAGATACTCAGGAAGCTGAGGCAGGAGAATTGTTTGAAGCTGGAAGGTGGAGGTTATAGTGAGCCAAGATTGTGCCACTGCACCCCAGCCTGAGTGGCAGGGCAAGACTCCATCTCAGAAAAAAAAAAAAAAAGAAAAGAAAAAAGAAAACAACTAGTGGTCCTGCCTCTGGGCTTGAAACCAAATGGTCTTCAGCATTGCTGTTCCACATCACTGTGAGACACAGCAGGGACTCCTGTTAGAGGCCTAAGGGCCTTCCAAGCATGGAAATAAAAGAAAATCTTGAGTTCCTTCAAGGGAAATTCCAGGCACCTGGCTAGCCCTGAGAGCAACTTGATATGCAAGAAGGTAATAATAGCTTGAGACAATAGCCAAGGACATTAGAGTCACTAGATGTTTGATTCCCTATAGAAACTAAAGATAACATCCTAACATGTGTGTATTAGCTTTTTCTCACACTGCTATAAAGAAATATCTGAGAAGGGGTAATTTATAAAGAAAAGATGTTTAATTGACTCATGGTTCCATAGTCTGTACAAGAAAGATAATGCTGGCATCTGCTCAGCTTCTGGAGTGACCTCAGGAAACTTACAATCATGGCAGAAGGTGAAGGGGGGCTGGCACATCATATGGTTGGAGCAGGAGGAAGTAGGGAGAGGTGTCACACTCTTTGAAACAACCAGATTTCATGAGAACCCACTATCGTGACAACAGTACCAAGGGGGATGCTATTAAACCATGAGAAAAAACTGCCCCCATGATACAATCACCTCCCACAAGGCCCCATTTTCAGCATTGAGGATTACATTTCAACATGAGATTTGGGTGGGGGCACAGAGCCAAACCATATCATTCTGTCCCTGGCCCCTCCCAAAACTCATGTCTTTCTCACATTTCAAAATAAAATCATGCCTTCCCAACAGTCCCCCAAAGTCTTAACTCATTTCAGCATTAACTCAAAAGTCCAAAGTCCAGTCTTATCTAAGACAAGGCTAGCCCCTTCCACCTATGAGCCTGTAAAACCAAAAACAAGTTAGTTACTCCCAAGATACAATGGGGGTATAGGCATTGGGTAAATACTCCCATTCCAAAAGGGAGAAATCAGCTGAAAGAAAGGAGCTATAGACCCCAAGCAAGTCTGAAACCCAGCAGCACAGTCATTAAACTTTAAAGCTCTAAAATAATATTCTTTGATTCCATGTCTCAAATCCAGGGCATACTGGTGCACAGGGAGAGCTCCCAAGGCATTGTGCAGCTCTGCCCCTCTGATTTTGCAGGGTTCAGTACCCACAGTTGATCTCAAGGGCTGCCACTGAGTGCCTGCAGCTTTTCCAAGTACACAATGCAAGCTGCTGGTGGATCTACCATTCTAGGGTTTGGAGGATGGTGGCTGTCTTCTCACAGCTCCACCAGGCAGTGCCCCAGTGAGGATTCTGTGAGGGGGTGCCAACTTCACACTTCCCTTCCACATTGCCCTTGTAGAGGTTCTCTGTAAGGGCTCTGCCCCTGCACCAGGCTTCTGCCCAGACATCCAGGCTTTTCCATACATCCTCTGAAATCTTGGTTGGGGCTCCCAAACCTCAATTCTTGCATTCTGTGCACTCACAGGCCTAACACCACATGGAAGCCACCAAGGTTTATGGCTTGCACCCTCTGAAGCAGTGACCCAAGTTGTACCTGGGTCCCTTTTAGCCATGGCTAGAGCTAGAGCATCTGGGACTCAGGGAACAGTGTCCCAAGGCTGCACAGGGCATCAGGGCCCTGGCCCTGGCCCAGGAAACCATTCTTCCCTCTTAGGCCTCCAGGCCTGTGATAAGAGGGGTTGCCAAGAAGGTCTCTGAAATGCCTTCAAGACCTTTTCCCCATTGTCTTAGATGCCAGCAGTTTGCTCCTCTTTACTTATGCAAATTTCTGCAGCCTGCTTGAAGTTTTCCCCTGAAAATGGGCTTTTCTTTTCCTACCACATAGTCAGGCTGCAAATTTTCCAAACTTTTATTCTCTGTCTCCCTTTTAAATCTTAGTTCTAGTTTCAGGTCATTTCTTTGTTAACACATATAAACACAGGTTGTTAAAAGCAGCCAGGCCACATCTTGAATGCTGTGCTGCTTAGAAATTTCTTCTACCAGATACCCTAAATCATCACTTTCAAGTTCAAAGTTTCACAGATCTCTAAAGCAGGGGCACAATGCAGCCAGGCTCTTTGCTAGAGCATAGCAAAAGTGACCTTTATCTAGTTCCCAGTGTAACCTCGCAGTGTATGTCTTGCCCACTGCTTTGACAGAGCTGATTTATCAAGACAGGGAATTGCAATAAAGAAAGAGTTTTCATGCAGAGCCACCTCTGTGGGAGACCAGAGTTTTATAATTACTCAAATCAGTCTCCTTGAGAATTTAGGGATTGAAGTTTTTAAGGATAATTTGGTACGTAGGGGCCAGTGAGTTGAGAGTGCTGACTGGTTGGGTTGGAGATGGGTCAAAGGGAATCAAAGCTGTCCTCTTGTGCTGAGTCAGTTCCTAGGTGGGGGCTACAAGATCAAATGTGCCAGTTTATCAATCTAGGTAGCTCCAGCTGATCTATCAATATCTCAAGCACTGATCATAGGTTTTACAATAGTGATGTTATCCCCAGGAGCAATTTGGGGAGGGTCAGAATCTTGTAGCCTCCAGCTGTATGACTCTTAAACCATAGTTTCCAATCTTGTAGCTAATTTGTTAGTCCTACAAAGGCAGTCTAGTCCCCAGGCAGACAGGGTTTGTTTTGGGAAAGGGCTGTTATTATCTTTGCCTCAAAGTTAAACTCTAAGTTCCTCCCATAATTAGCTTGGCCTATGCCCAAGAGTGAACAAGGACAGCTTGGAGGTTAGAAGCAAGATGAAGTTGGTTAGGTCAGCTCTATTTTACTGTAATAATTTTCTCAGTTATAATTTTGCAATGGTTGCTTCAATCATAAGTTCCTCATTTCTACCCAAGTCCTCCTCATCCTAGATTTTACTGCCCATTTCACTATCAGCATTGTGGTCACAACTATTGAACAAGTGCCTAGAAAGTTCCAAACATTCCCTCAACTTCCTGTCTTCTTAGCCCTCCAAGCTGTTCCAACCTCTGCTGGCTACCCAGTTTCAAAGCTGCTTCCACATTCTCAGGCATCTTTATAACAATGCCCCCACTTCTTGATACCAATTTCTGTATTAACCCATTCTTGTATTCCTATAAGGAAATACCTGAGACTGAGTAATTTATCAAGAAAAGATGTTTAATTGACTCATGGTTCTATAGACTGCACAGAAAGGATGATGCTGGCACCTGCTCAGCTTCTGATTAGGCCTCAGAAAATCATGGCAGAAGGCAAAGTGGGAGCCAGCACTCCACATGGCCAGAGCAGGAGAGAGAGAGGGGGGGGGAAAGGCCGCACACTTTTAAACAATCAGATCTCACGAGAACTCACTATCACTATGACAGTACCAAGTGGAGATGGTGTTAAACCATGAGAAACCACCCCCATGATCCAATCACCTCCCACCAGGGTCCACCTCCAGCACTGGGGATTACATTTCAATACAAGATTTGGGTGGGGACACAGATCCAAACCATATCAGTATGTACCTGAGTTGTTTTTCAGAAAGGTGGACTTACACCAAACAGATTTACTGGCACACAGACCTCAGATAAGGAGAAACTGAGAACTGGAAACTGTCACTGTCACTGCTGTCCTTTGTTCTAAATTTCTTCCTAAAAGGCCTGGAGGAGGTCACACCCATGAGCCAGAGCTAACATTCTTTTCTGCTGATCCTAAACTTTTTACACAAAGCTTCACCTCCTTAACCAATTGCAAATCAGAAAATCTTTGACTCCACCTATGACCTTTGGGCCCCTGCTTCAAGATGTCCTGCCTTTTTAGGTCAAAGCAATGCGTAGCCTCCGTGTATTGACTCGTGACTTTGCCTGTGACCTCTGCCTCCCCACCTTTAGAAACCCTTATCTGTAAGCCATCAGGGAATTTGGGTCTTAAGCTTTAGCAGTCCCATTCTCCTTGCTTAGCACCCTACCATAAATGCCCCATTTTCTCTCACTGCAATCCCAATATCAGTGTTTGAGTTTGCTGCATTGGTTGGGCAGATCCCAGATTTGTTCAATAACAAGTATCATCTGAGAGCTCATTGGAGCTGCAAATTCTCAGTTCTCATCCCAAAGCTATCAATTAGAATCTACATTTTAAAAGGACCCCCAGGTGATTCCTGGGCATATTAAAGTTGGAGAAGCCCTGACCTAAAGGATACGGTCCCAAAAGTAGGGAACAAAGGGAAAAATTCCCATCTTCATGGGGCATATTTTCACTTGGGAGAGATAAACGGTAAATAATAACAATAATGTTACATGTATTATTTATTTGTTTAACTAGAGATATGAAACTGGTGCTTTTGGAAGTAACCAGTGGATTTTTTTTGCTTTAAATTTTGAAAATTGCATGTAAGACATTGATAAGTGCTAGGAAAAAGGAAAGAGAATGTGGGAGATAAGTTTGCATCTTCAGATAGGAAGACAGGAAAGATCCCCATTGAAAAAACAGTATTTGAAAAATGGCCTAAGAAGGGGAGAGGGAGAGGCCTGCAGAAATCTGGTGAAGAATATTACCGGCAGAAGGAACAGCCAGAGCCAAGGCCCTTCCAGGTAATGTGGGCCAGGAGGGTGGACAGAAAAGTACCTGGGGCAGACTGCCTGAGCCCATTTGGCATTGGAAAGACTTTATCTTCTACTCAGAGTGTGAGCTGAAGCTGGGTTACCTAGAACAGTGATGTAATCTAATATGTTTTTAAAAGATTCCTCTGGCTGCTGATTTGCAAATACACCATGGGGCCAGAAACAGGGAGAACCAGTCCCAAAGCCATTGCAATCGTCCAGGGGAGAGGCGGTGGTGGCTCAGAGCAGGGTGGCAGCAGAGAAGGCCATGAGAACTGAAGAGACGTCCACATCCTGCTCTAAACTGGCCATTTGTGACTGCCCCTCCCCCACCTCCAACAGGGAGGGACAAAGCTGGCATTGTCTGTGACTCTTAAAAGTGTCACCCGGGCCTCAGGGGCATAAGTTATATAAAGCAATCTGTACCAAAGCTGTGTCTCACTTCCCCATGTTTACATCAGAGCCCACTGCTGACAAAGGCACCTTCTGACTGTGTCATTCACAAAGGTTAATGTGCCATGTTGTTTTACTGTTCTATATAAAGCACTGTAATTGTCGCCGATGGGGGAAATTAGAGTCCCTGCAAAGCACAGAAGTCATAAAAAACCACAGCTTAGTTTCCAGTGAGGTTTGGAAGAAGACCATGGGTGACTCACATGAAATTTCTCTTTTCACTCATTCAGGAGCTGAATGATTGCCATTTATCAGCAAAGATAATTAAATAGCACAATTCTGGTGGGGAGCCAGCCTTGAGGGGAAGGGAGAAGGAAGGGGAGGGAGCAGGAAGCATTAAGTTCCACCTGTCATCACATGGATCATCTCGCTGCCCACATTAAACTCATTAAAATGTTCTTTTCCTCAGGTTCACTCTACCCCAAGCTCTGAATCTTCAACCACCATGACCCATCCTGGTCATCGCTAGTCTCTACTTTCTTAGGAGCCTGAGGTTGGAAGATGAGTCAACAGGAGGAGCTCTGCCAGAAAGATCATAGGAGCTGAGAGAAGACAAGGGCCAGTTGCCATCTTGAAGGACTGCAAAGGCGCATACAGTCACCCAGGTGAAAGGGAGTGAGGCTGCCCCAGACAAGGGCAGAGCACAGATCTCCCTTCTCAACAACTCTAATTTTATAAACACACGGGGGCTTACAAATGGACCAATTCCATTCATTCATTTACCCACTGATAAGGAAAGTGAAGCCCAGAAATGCAAGTGATTTGCTCAAGGCCACATGACTAACCAGAACCAGACCAATAAATTAAATGCAGAGACCCTTTTCTTATAACACGGAGTTCATCTTTTGTGTGTTCATAGTTCAAGACTAGCTTCTTTGGGGACTAATAAAGGGCTCTCCATTCTATCATGGGTCAAAATTGGTGCTTCCTTGGGGAAGCCCAAAGACTAATTCCAATACCTAATGCTATACCCTGATGTGGATTAGGACACACTATCCCAAAATATAGTACCTTGGCATTTAGCAAAACAGAAGGAGCAGGACGGGTCTCTAGCTTTCTCTCGCTGTTCTCCCTGAAGTAGGCCATAAAAGAATTCTCCGACCTTTATTTAAAGTAGGTTATAAAACCCTAATCCCAGAGGGGTCCTATGCCTGGAAGAAAGACACAGATATGCCAAGAAGAATCTGAACAAACAAGCCTTGCTCAGCTCCTCCCAGCTTGTTACCACTAGATCACACTCCCTTTGTCCAATTCTACTTCTGCATAACTGTCTACCCACCATCAAATCCAAGCATAAAAATACACAGCGTCCCTGTTTCTTTGGGTCATCATTTCTGAAGCCTTCCATCACACACAAAACTTATATAACATAAATTTGTATGACTTTCTCTCATTAATTGGTTGTCATAGGGGTCTTGGTCATGAACATTGTGAGGAGTCAGGAAAAAGCTATTACTTCCCCTACCTTCAACCTCATTTTTTTTTATCAAGAGGCACTATGAGGAAAGTACATATCATGTCCAGATTCCCACTCCTGTTCTCTGACTCAGCCTTCTTCTCCTACCCTCAAAACAAGTGGAGTTTTTTTTCTTCTGCTCAGCTTACTTTACCCTTTTCAAGACAACTGGCTTGCTAGTATCCTATTCTTGCTATTTTCTCTCTCTGTTTTCCAATTCTGCCTGGTGGGCTAGTGTGGAGGCAGATGGGAGGAGGAACCATGGTCCTTCATAAGTATGTCATTTGTCCCCATTGCATTGTCCAGGACTCTCCTTGCCCAAACTTCAGGCAGGCTCCTCTGAGCACTCTTCTCAATGAGCCCTCAGCCTTGGCCTTGGTCCCATATTGAGTGGTATCTGATCACACTCAATATCTGATCAAATTCCTCATTCTCCACCCATGATATTGGATCACCCTCGCCTGTCTTCAGCAAGGACCCTGTCAGCTTCGGATCCCCCATCCTTGATGTCTCCACCTGTAATTTTCCATCCACTGACCACTTCATTTTGCTCATTGACCATTAAATACCCACTTGTCCTTGCTGTATTCAGAGTTGAGCTCCATCTCTCCTCTATTGTGAGTCTTGACACTGATCACAATAGGCCTGAATAAGGCTGTCCTTAGCATTTTAATGAATGCCAGAATAACATTTTCTTTAACAGCATGTACATGGGAGAGAGGTTGGAAGGAAATAAACCAAACATGAATGATAATTACCTTTGGATGGTACTTTACTTTATTGTATATACTTTATTGTATATCAGTACAACAAATTGATTTTTATAATCAAAACATTAAATGAAAGTATTACAATTTGAAGTTTTCAAAAGCCATGCCTATCAAATATTTTTTGAAATAAAGCAAGAAATGCCTTACTGACCATGAGTCATCCTAAAGGGCACTGGTATGTGGAAGGGAGTGTCTAGTGGAAACACATTCACCTTCAGAATCATGCCCTGTCCAAACCTTCTTTTCAAACATCCAACCAGCCAGTGATTAGGGACTGGTAACCTGATCAGAGAGCTAAGGAGTGCACAAGGAGTGGCTGTAAGGAGACAGAAGAAATAGTCAGAAAGAGAGTGGCACAGTAGGTCTTTGGCTATTTGAATATGTGTAAGGGTTTATGTCAGAAAAACACTCTATCCCACCATGTTTTTCCTCTACTGTCACATCACAACAATCATTAACAAACAGGAAGACTTGTGACTAAATGTATGAGGGTTTGTTCACAACAGACATACAACAGACATCAGCTGTGTGTCCTCCAAGATAGTGTCAGATCCCAGATCCCACAGGTTGGGGACTCAGACCCCAATTCTGCCCCCCAGACACCAGTCATAAGTCCAGGCCACCAGAAGTTCTGACCAGCTGGCTGAATTCAAACTGGGGTTCCTATGACCCCCTCTTTGGGTCTGATTAATTAACTGGAGAAAATTCACAAATGTGCATTTACCAGTTTATTAAGAGAATATTACAAAGGGTGCAGATGAAGAGATGCATAGGGCGAGCCATGGGGGAAGGGGCCTGGAGCTTCCATGCCCTCCCGGGGTGCCACCCTCCAGGAACCTCCATGTGTTCAACTATCTGGAAGCTCTCTGAACCCAGTCCTCTTGGGTCTTTATAAAAGCTTCATTAAGTAGGAATGATTGGTTAAACCATTGGCCATTGGTGATTAATTTAACTTTCAGCCCCCTCGCCACTCCCCAGAGATGGCGGGAGGTGGCTGAAAGTCCAACCGTCTAATCTTGCCTTGATCTTTCTGGTGACCAGCCCCCACTGTGCATCTGTAAGTCAAAAGTCATTTGGAGATCTTAAGGATTTTAGGAGTTACAAACCAGGAAACCATGGACAAAACTCATGTATATAAAATACCACAGGTTGGTCAACCATGTAAAGTAAAAAGAAAACATTTCCTAAGGAAGCCCCAAGGCTTCAACTACCCAGTCATGAGACTACTGTCTGACTTGAACTTGATGGTGAACACCACACATGTCACTGTCTCCTTCTAAGAGACCACATTGACAGGTGTGAACTTTCTAGGCAGCCACTTGCTTTAAATCCTGTCTGAAATTCAACTGAAAGCCAATGTACATCCAAATTTTAGTCATACTTCAAAGCGATCCCCCAGCTTTATAAGGGGGAAAAGCCAAATTCTGTTCTTCTCTGGTCACAACCAGGTATGAGTTTACAAAAAGAGTAAACACACCTTGGCTTCAAACCGAGAAGAATCCGGTTTACCTGATGTAACACAGCACAGATTCCTCGAGGCAGAAGGACCTTGCAGGCCACTTTATAGATGAGGACACCAGCCAAGATGAGACAAGGTTTTTTTATCATTCTCTTTTGTTTTCTATGCATTAAATTTAAATTTTATGAGCATTACCTAAAAGCTGATTATGTTAGAAATCTATGGAAGCTGAAAGTGTATCATTTCTGATACCTATCCACATCGCTATGGATATAAAAGTCTACAATTCTGTTTGTGTTGTCATTGGGGTGTGCAGATGAATGAGGTAGCATTGAACATTATTTTTTCTGTAATGCTGTGCCTTGGAGATCTTCTGCTGGAGCCCAGAAACCAATACCCCAATAGACCGCACTTTGACGTGCTGAACTGAAGTAGAGGCTTCATGTGCTCTCTGACCTCCTGCCACCCTCAATCCTCTGTTTCCCCTAAAGCACAGGATGGAGTCGTTTCCTGAAGTTCCCTGATCTGTCTAAAGTCTTGACCTGACAAAGAAGAAAACAATCACCTTCGGTTCCTTCCCTGAGTTTTCATTAATTGAATTCATGTTGCAGGAAGAAAGACTGAAATCTCTCAACTCACCGGGACAGACTTTTGTCTCAAATCATTGTCTACTCTGCAGGCCCAACAAACTTTGTCTCAGGCCAATCTGTGTTCTTTAAGACCACTGAATTCAGCTAAAAATCATTTACTACCCCCACTTTCCCCTAAGAAGAAGGTATACAGCCATTTCTACCCCATTGTACAAGGGGGAGATCACTCTGTGGCCCTGCCCCATGCATGATAACACATTTGCATGCCCTTCCTCCTGTTAACCTGTCTTTTGTCAGTTCATCGTCAGTGAACCTTCAGAGGGCAAAGGGGATGTTCTTCTTTGGCCCCTATACTTGCAATGCTGAAAAGTGGACCTACTGTGTTCTGTACAGCCTTAGTTTACATAATCATTGCCCTTTTGATGATCTCTTAAGTTGTTTTTGGTTTCTAGTTATTATCAAAAAAATACTTTATTTCTAACCTCTTTTCTATAAAACTCAGCTCTTGATGATGTGCCCCCACCAACCAGAAAGGAGCCTTACTCCACCCTCAGCCTCCCAGAAGCTGACAGACAACTCCTTCCTTCCGGATTGTTCAGGTCAAAAACCCAGGAGTTCGCCTTGATTCTCAGTGATTCACATGGTGGAAAGTCATGTGGGTTCTACCTTTGAAACACTTGCAGAAAGATACGGAAACAATCTAAGTGTCTGTTAACAGATAAGTGAATAAAGAAACTGTGGTGTGTGTGTGTGTATATGTATATATTTTTATGTGTGTGTATACACACGCACACACATTTTATATATATATAAGAGAGAGAGAGAGAGAATGAAATATTCCTGCCATTTGCCATAACATGGATGAAACCAGAGGACATTAGGACATTGCGCTAAATGAAATAATCCAAACACAGAGAGAAAAATATTGCAGTATCACTTATATATGGAATCTAAAAAAAGAAAAAAAAAGTAAAATACACAAAGAAAGAGAATAAAACAGTGGGTACAAGGGTAGCGGGGAGGAAATGAGGAGCTGTAAGTAGCAGATGTGTAGCATGAACAAGTCTCAAGATCTAATGTACAACATGAGGACTACAGGTTGTCCACAAAGAGTCAAACTCCATAAAATGCTTGAAGAGATTTGTTCTGAGCCAAATATGAGTGACCATGGTCTGTGACACAGCCCCAGGAGATCCTGAGAACATGTGTCCAAGGTGCTCAGGCTACAGCTTGGTTTTATACATTTTAGGGAGACATAAGACATCAATCAATACATGTAAGATGTACGTTTAGTACAGAAAGGCAGGACAACTTGAAGCAGGAGCTTCCAGGTGGCAGGTGGATTCAAAGATTTTCTGACCAGCAATTGACTGAGTTTATTTAAAGACCTAAAATCAATATGAGGGAGTGTCTGGGTTAAGATAAAGGGTTGTGGAGACCAAGGTTCTTATTATGCAAATGAAGCCTCCAGGTACCAGGCTTCAGAGAGAATACATTGTAAATGTTTCTTATTATTGTACCAGGCTTCAGAAAGAATACATTGTAAAGGTTTCTTATCAGATTTAAAAAGGTGCCAAACACTTAGTTAACTCTCTCCTGGATCAGAAAAAAGACCTGGAAAGGAAAGAGAATTCTCTACACAATGTAGATTTTCCCCACACGAGACAGCTTTGCAAGGCCATTTCAAAATATGTCAAAGAAATATATTTTGGGGTAAATACTTTGATTTCTTTCAGAGCCTGCTATCTCATGTTGCTATCTTATTGCTACAAAGAGTCCCTTTCGTGAGTCTTAAGTTTTAGAGTTAGTGCTGGTCAGCTCTGCCTGAATTCCAAAGGAAGTGAGGCATGTCCGCTCAGCCATTCCCAACATGGTGTGAACTAGTGTTTCAGGTTTACTTCAGAAAGCCCTTGGCAGAGAGGAGGATCCGGGGCTTAGAATTTTATTTTTGGTTTACAAGGTAATAAAATTTTACTTTATTTGAGATTCCTGCTAAATGAGAAGATTTAAGCTGCCCTTGTCACCAAAAAAAAGTGTGGGTAACTATGTGATATGTTAATGGTGAATGCGTTAACTTGCTTTACTATAGTAATTATTCTATCTATATGTAGCCCATAGCATCATGTTGTATATACACAGTAAAATTTCTTTAAAACATACACACATACTTGCAGAAGCTGACCACGTTTAACTCCTCGACTGCTGCCCCATTAGGCTAGTCTAAGCCAGGAGCAACACTCCTGGACTGGTCCTGTGTCCACCCTCCTGCTCCTACCATATATGTATTCTCTACACAGCAACCTTGGGGGATTCGGGGAGCACAACACTCAGATGGTGTAACTTCCCTGCTCAAAACCTTACCAACTCCCCACTTCATTGACAGAGATTGCTGAAGTCCTTACAAAGTCCAGCGAGGCCCCTCAAGGTGGGTGTCCTGTATTCCACACCGACTTCCTTTCCTGCTACCCTCCCCTGGATCCACAGACACTGGCTTCCCTGATTTTTCTCCAACATGCTAAGCACACTCCCACCTCAGGGTCCTTGCCTTTGCTCTTCCCTCAAACACCTACATGACTCACTCCCACACTCCTTTCAAGCCTTCTTTCAAATTTCACCTTCTCCACGAGGTCTACCCTGACTGCCATATTTAATACCCAAACCAGTGCCCCCACTCCCACCCCAACTCTCAGTGCTACAAATTCTTCCTTCCCCTAATCTACTTACTCTTCTTTATTTTCTTCCAAAAAACTAGGGGATTTACATATTCCTTATATTTTTTATTGTCTATCTGCACCTGTGAGAATACACATTCCAGCAAACAGGAGCTTTGGCTGGTTTGTTCACTGGTATGCCCCAAACATCTCTGAGCTTGACACAAAGTAGGTGCTTAATGAATATTTGGTAAGTGAGTTAGCGATGCTTTCACCATTATTCACTTGCATACTTGTTACTATTTCTCTAGAAGATACATCTATAAGTGGAATTGCTTACAGATGCCCACATTTAAAATTTCAATAGACACTACCAAATCGTGCTCCAGAAAAGATGTAACCAATTTATACTTCCAACATCAATGCATTGAAATCTCTGTCTTTCCATCCGGGATATTAACTGACAAAAACTCTTATGTTGTTTTAATATGTTTCCCATGAATAGGCTGGTGAGGTTGAGCATTTAATCTTATATTTGTCATTTATAGTTCCTCTTTTTTGAATTTATTATCTTTTCATATTGTAACAGGATAAAAAAATTTTTTTGAGATTATACTTTGTCAGGAAAAAATTGTCCAAGATGTGGAAATGGGCAAAAGAGATTCCCTGAGGATTCTTTCAGTAGAGTGCTGGGCATTGCCTAGGGGACCTTCTGGGATGATCTGAGTCTAGAGAGACCTGTGCCTTTGGATTGACTTTCCATTATTAGTCTATTTTACATGCCTGTAGGGGCAGCAGTTAAAGTGAAGACAACTAGTAGCAATGTAAATGGTTCCTGTCCTTAACAATGCAAATGAATTTTGTCCCAAAGAGAATATAACTCTTTGTAACTCAAATTCTGATTTGAGTCTCTTCTAACAACTGACTTGCCCCTTCAATAATTAATGAGCTAAATAAAATCTTTGACACCTGGTCACTTTATATTTGAATAAAAGTCATGTTTCCAACTTCTAGGAAATTATATTCTAGCAGCCTTTCCCCTAATCAGCCTAAGGAATTTGACTGCCCTTGCGGTTGAGGACCAGGGAGGGATTTTAGAATTATCTATAGCAGTAATACCAAGAATTAATATTCAGCTACCGACATTCAAAGTAGGGCGTGAATTCACAGCAAGATAATGGGCTCTAAATCCAGGCTTTGTGGAGAGAGAAGAGATTTTCCAAATTCCTTTATCTCCCTCCTTGAGCATATTAAGAGCCTAGAGGACCCAAGGAAAGTCCGCACAGAGAGGAAGATAGGGGGAAGTCCCAGTAGCCTGTGTAAAGAGACTGTCTTAGTTTAATTGCTCTGGATTGAAGGCATAGAGGAGATAAATTGAGGAAAAATAAAAAAGCAGCAGAACCTCAACCTCACTTTCTATCCAGACAGAGGAAGGAGGCAGCCTTATGCTCAGCCCCCCAGCCTAACTGGAGTGGGCACGACCAAGTCAACCCAGTGTGCCAGGTGGCCAGGCAAAAGAAGGAAGGCCTCCAGTTCAACTCTTCCAAGCAGGCTTTGGCTCCCACATGGCTAGTGTTGACAGACTTCACAAAGAAAAATACAAGATGCCCAGTTAGATAAGAACTTTGGAAAAACAATCAATGTTCATTTTAGCATAACTAATATACTAATATAATGTAATATTTGAGACCTGGAATATTTGGAATATACTTATTCTAAAATATTATTTGCTGTTTATCTGAAATTCTAATTTAACTGGGCATCCTGTATTTTATCTGACACTCCCTACATGAGGCTCTAAGGGAACCCTGAGTTCCCTGTAGCCCTGAGCAGGTACAGAGGTACCCAGATGGCTAGACAGGAGCACTCCAAACAGCCCGTGAGATGACGGGAAACAGCTTCCAGGTGAGGGCTGCAGGACAGGCCACAGGGTCTGGGGACACACATAGACCTCAGGCAAGGTCATAGTAAGGGCAGTAGAGGGGCTGGGTCAGCCAGAAAGTATTACCGTAAAGGGGTCCTGATCCAGACCCCAAGAGAAGGTTCTTGGATCTCACACAAGATAGAATTCAGGGTGAGTCCACAGAGTAAAGTGAAAGCAAGTTTATTAAGAAAGTGTAGGAATAAAGCACGGCTACTCCACAGACAGAGCAGGGTGTTTCCAAAAGTAAGAGGAGGAATGTGTCCACCCTAGGTACAATACTCATTTATATAGAATAAAAAAAGATCATAGGAGATGTGCTCTGCTACAAGGGTGTGTGATAAATGATTAATATTCTTAATTACTATATTTTGCAAGAATCAATATTATCTTTAAAGCAAAATTAGGACTGCTTCTGTTCTCGAGATATTGGGATATTAGGACACTCTCAAGTCTGGGTCTGTTTAGTAAATGTTATCAGTCTGTTCCCTTAACCATAAACATCTAGAGGCTAGGAATATACTTAACTTTTTGGGAATGCAGCCCAATAAGTCCCAGCCTCATTTTCCTAGCCCTCACTCAAGATGGAGTCACTCTGATTTGAATGCTTCTGACAAAAGGGCCATAGGCAATGGCCAAGCTAGGAACGGAACCAGAAACAAAGACATCAACATGAACCTCAGCTCCAAGTGCCTCCAGAAATTAAGCAGCCAGGCATGACACCAGTTGCACCTGGGCAGTCACTAATCCATGAACTGAAATGGACATGAGGGGAAATCCAGAAGACAAGAAATGAATCCTCCATTGTCCTTAGCATCGCAAGGCCACACAAGCCACAGCCTCATTCCTACACCCCCTGCATCTTAGGGAGGAAGTCTGGGCATTTCATCCAAACAAGATCTGCATTGTCTAAAGAAACTTTTGGATGCATTGGTTCATATTACACTTACTAGAGTGGACAAAATTATGGAGGCCTTATAGAGGAGATGAAATCAAACACAAGGAAATAAAGTAGAAGATACTTTATCTGCACTTTGGAGTGTATGGTAATTTTGTGATTCGGTCATACTCATTTTTATAATCCTTTAACTCCCATACGTGGCAAATATTTTCTGGTTATTTAAGTTGTCTTAATATGTGGTTTTATACCATCGTGTGTTACACAGAAGTTTTCATTTTGATGCAGTCTATCAAAATCTATCATTTATGCCTTCTGTATTTTGTGCCTTGCTTAAGAAAATTTCTCTATCTCAAGATGACTAACAAGTGTTCCTGTATTTTCTTCTGATACTTTTATAGTTACAACTTACACATCTGACTGTTAATTTGTTGTATGTAGCTTCATGATATGTTTCATATCTTATAAAAAGAAATTGGCTGACTTACTCTACATATTATATGCTTTCTTAAAATTCCACTGGTATTTTATGGATTAATTTAGTGAGAATTGAGAAATATACAACACAGAAACATAGTATAGGTTTTCACTTACTCAGATTTCTTTTTTTTTTTTTTTTTTTTTTGAGACAGAGTCTCGCTCTGTCGCCCAGGCTGGAGTGCAGTGGCCGGATCTCAGCTCACTGCAAGCTCCGCCTCCCGGGTTCAAACCATTCTCCTGCCTCAGCCTCCTGAGTAGCTGGGACTACAGGTGCCCGCCACCTTGCCCGGCTAGTTTTTTGTATTTTTTTTTTCAGTAGAGACGGAGTTTCACCGGGTTAGCCAGGATGGTCTTGATCTCCTGACTTCGTGATCTGCCCGCCTCAGCCTCCCAAAGTGCTGGGATTACGGGCTTGAGGCACCGCGCCCGGCCTACACTTACTCAGGTGATGCTTGATAAAGGATTCACAATTTTTTATGTAGATCTTTCACATTTGTCATTATATTTCTTAGGTATTTTACAGTTTTGTGGTCATGGAATCCTATTTGGTATTACGTTGTCTAATTTATTATTGCTGATGTTTAAGTCTTCTGACTTTTTAATGTTGATTTTATATTGGACTCCTTTGTAGAAATCTAAGTTCTAATAATTTGTCATTTGATTTTCTTAGATGTTCTAAATTATCATATCATCTTTGAATATCTCATTTTCACCTCTCTTATTGCACTGGCTTTTACCATAATGCTGAATGGCAGTGACGATTGTGCTATCTTTTTTCTAGGTTTGACAGAAACGCTATAGTGTTTGGTAGATACTTTGTATCAACATGTTATCTTAAATGTATGTGTCAGTAGTTTGTCAACTCCTAATATCAGCAGCTACCTGGTACCTGCCTCTCTTTCCCAAGTCCTCATGGTTTCTGCTCACACCTGGCAGAAAATGCCTCCGTCTGCTGCTGCTTGACACAGATAGGTGGCAAGCCACCAGGCTGCACCAGAGGCATGTCATCAATCACTGGGACAGATGACCTCAGGCAACCCCCTCACCCTCTGCATCCACAAACTCAAGTCGGGAACTCTCCTGGGGCTCTTGTGCAGCACCTCTGGACTACTTCAGCCTTTTTAAAAAACTCACCTCCATGTGTTTTGATCAGTGAACTCCACTTTCAACTTCATTTCCTCTCACTTCTAGCTTACATAATTTCACATCCAAGAAAAGTAAGATCTAATTTTCTACAGCTGTAATGGATGTGTTTTATGTCTTTTCTGTAATTTCTAGAGATCTAATGCAGAAGGGAGTACGATTCGCAAGTATGCTCATTCTGGTACCTTTATCCAACTCCCTTCCTCTTCCAGCTCAGTCTTTTTATACCTTCATCGAAGGTTCCCACCACCCTAAGGAAAGTATCTTCATCTCCTCTGCATGTTACCGAGAACAGTTGGTGATGGATACCTTCTCTGATTCCTCCGGGCTCTCTAGGATGCAAAAGGCTGTCAGGACCCCCTGGACCCAGAGTGAAAGCTAATTACAGATGGAATGTTATTTATGTTGCTGCTGTAAATTTGTCCTCAAAATCACCTTTTCAATAGGCATAGTTCCAGAGGGAACATAAAAAGAAATAGAGAAGATTTCATGATGTCTGTAGTCACAAAGGCCCACTTTAGACACTCAAGATGAAATTCGGGCTTGACTATGACCTTGCAAAGAGGCTTCAAAATATTATTGGCACTAAATTTGCCTAAGAAAAGTGCCCCTATGGGTCTTTCAGTCGTTGACTGTGTTTCCTGAATGATGACAATACTAATGCTTCTGGTTACTTAGAATCACTTTTTGATCTTCAAAATCCATATTTACATATTGTCTGATTTTTCTGATACCCATTTAGTGTTTGACAGTTTCTCTGGCCCGGGCTACATTGCCTACTTTGGGACCCGCTATTAGTAACCATATCAGTCCCATTGACTTCCCTCTCCGAAGAACCATAGTTGAGTCAGGCTCAGAAAGGGGGTAAAAAAGAGACAAAGTGAGGTAACAAATGACTTTTACGCACATGCGCTAACAATTATTAGTCTCAGATGTGCGGATGAGTGGATTTCTAAGATATAAAAGTGCTCTTCAATTTGCTTTTATAGGAGTCATCCCCCTGCTGGCTTTTCATTTTCAAACTTAACTTTGAACAATTACAGAAACAATATGGTTATGAAAGGCACTAGGTTCATGGACAGGGATGTCAGTTTGTTGGAAAACTCAGTCAGGACTAGTAAAAGACTTTCAGACTCTGGAGTAGAGAGACTGAAATTCATCTCCAACATTTTGAGGAAAGGATAACAAGTTCCAGCTGAGATGACCAGGACTTTGCTGCCACCTATCCTCCATCCCTAGATCTGGCCTTGCCTCCAAATGCCACACAGCAACCATGTACCCTCTTCCATCAACGGAGCTACCAAACAGTGCAAAGCTGATTCTCACAGCATGTCCCCGAATGTCCCGATTTACAGAAACCTGAAGACAGCACAACTCTCAAAGGAAAGCAGTGGCCCAGAAGGGGTAGAGGACTTGTGAGATGTCATACAGCAAACCATCAGAAACCTGTATACATCTGGATAAGTAAATCCAGAGAACTCCTCCCCTAAAAGGACAAAGAACTGAAGCTCACAGTTCAAAGAGCAGTGATGGTAATTTGTCTAATGTTAAAGGAGAATGTCTAGACGCAGAATACCAGCACGTCTGGTTTTAATCTGTCTTAGATTAGGATCCTCCAGAAACAGACCCTGAAATAAGAATTTGAATATAAGTAGCTTATTGGGGAGGTGATCCCCAAAACCACCACTGGCAGAGGGGAATGTGAGGCCAGGAAGGGGAGGCAGCCAATGCCTGGGATTGATTGGGTTACCACTGCGGGCCACTGACATCAATCATGCTGGGCACTGTGGGAGACAGTGTACAACACAGCTCAGAGCTGGCCCCACCTTGGGACAATGATGAGGAAGTGGGGGTATTTATCCATCAAACAGCATCATCACTGGGGTCCTATCTCCCAGCCTGCCGAGCTTTGACCAAGCACACCTTGGATGGAGAGATGAAGGGCAAGTGCTGGGTGCAGACGGACCAGGCAGCAACCACATCTGCAACACTGCTCTTTCCCCTTGGTGAGCTTGGACAGCTGGGTTTTCTGACCCTCGTCTCTTCTCTTGGGTGGTTATATCTCGACATCATTTCTTGGACACTGCAGGGACTCACTCAGGCTAGGGTCACTCTCTGTTCCACAGCCTCCTGAGTCATGCCCTTTCTCACTGGGATGTCCATAAATTCCAGTCTGCAGGGCTCTGCCCATTCTATCAACTCCTGAAGGAAAACACTTTCTGGAACAATGTTTTGTATGTGCCACTCCTTATTCCAAAACATTTCATGGCTTACCATTCTCTGCAAGGCAATATCCAGTCCTCTTAACCTTCTGGGTCTCCACAGGTCACACTCAGCCTGGCCTCTCCGTCTAGGGATCCAGCCAACCTAGCCCCTAAGACAGGAATGACTGGGTCACCTACACCTTTACTTTCCCCTTAGTCTTCTGCCATCCCCTCAGCCATCCACGGAACTGTTATAGAAGGGAAAACAGGGAACGGAGTATCCCTTAGGCTACAGGCAAGTCTACAGAGAAAATGGCTATAGAGAGGCAGAGGTGGTGACACCCAGGAAGCCAAACGCCTGGGCCTCCAGCTGAACTGTGAAGAAGAGGCAGCGTGGTGAGCACAATTAATACAACGTACTTGATGTAGTTAGGCTTTGTATCGCCACCCAAATCTCACCTTGACTTCTAATCCCCAGGTGTTTAGGGAGAGACCTGGTAAGAAGTGATTGGATTAAGGGGGCCGTTTCCCCATGCTGTTCTCTCGATAGTGAGTGAGTTCTCACGAGATCTGATGGTTTTATAAGGCAGTTTTCCCCACTCGTGCTAACACTGTCTCTCCTGCCGCCACGTAAAAAGGTCCAAGTTCCTTTCCCCTTTGCCGTCCACTCTAGTTGTAAGTTTCCTGAGGCCTTCCCAGCCATGTGGAACTGTGAGTCAATTAAACCTCTTTCCTTTATAAATGACCCAGTCTCAGGTAGTAACTGTATAGCAGTGTGAAAATGAACTAATACAACACTATGTATTTCCAAATTAATAAAACAGTGGATTTTAAATATTCTTATAAAAAATAAGTAGATGAGGTGATGGACAGATTAATTAGCTTGATTTAATTATTTCATAAGTATACACATATCAAAACATCACACTGTGCCTCAAATATATATATAATTATTATTTGTCAGTTAAAATTTTTAAAATAGGGTCTGCCAAGGTGTAATGGGCCTTCATTCCAACGAGATTTCTCTTCTTGGCCTAAAAATAGAGTGACCTACCAGACTGAGGGAACTTTCAGGATATAGAATTTTGACTTTTAAAACCAGAAGCATCCCAGGCAAACAAGGACCAGTTGGTTCCACAGGCCATTTGCTTTGGCCAGCTGGATCAAGGGAGAAAAGGTGACTCTGCTGAGATGAAATAGCTCCATGCCTACCAGACAGAGTCTACCATAAACCATAGCCAGATGCATATGTTGCTTATTGCACACATTGCTTCTTTGAAGAGGCTAGCTTGTGCCAAGCCCCAGGCTAAGTGTGAGCTGGCTGGGTAAGTAAACAGATTGCTCAAGAGAATTTCTTCAGGGTGGCCTGTGAGTGAGCTGCTGACCCTCTCCCATTTTCTGCAGGTGGCTCATTCAATCACCAAATCTTCCCCCACCCACCATCCCAAAAACCTGACCGCCAGTGACCTCCCAGCTGAAAGACATTGTGTGAAACAGGAAAACACATTCCAGCTTGGCCACTCAGCAATCTTAATTAAGATAAGCCTGCTTATAAATATTCAACCTGTCACAAAGCTCCATAAGCTCCTATTTGCTTATGGAATGTCTTAATTGCAAAGTCTGGGTCTTGAGCGCCTGTTGGTGTCTCAGACTGATGTAAATACCATTAACCCTGAGAAAAAGGTTGCACCCCTGGCAGCCAGAAGAGAATATGCAAATCTGATGGGGGAAAACAGCTACACATTCCTTTGCACATAAAAAAGAAGCATCATCCAGTGAAAGCTAGGTCTTTCTCCCCTGCTCAGTCTGGAGGCCTGGACGGTGAGCCCAACTCTGCCGTGAGGACACCAACTTCCAGGGAGGCATTTGACTTTCCCCAGCCTTATTTTCTTCCATCTGCAAAATGAAGCCATGGATTCAGCTCTTTCAGAGATCCTTTCAGCTCTAGGGGAGTGCTCCATCCCTGAAGATGGGTAAAGACCAAGAGCATGGCTCTGGTCAACTGTATAGGTATAGGCTAGAGACAGCTCTGGGGTTGAGGATTTGGGTAACAGAACGCTTACTATGAACCCACAATGTGAAGTGGTCACTAAAGAAGGTTTTGTGAGGCCTCAGCTTAAAGTGTCTGCATAGATACTGTTGGAACTCCACCCAGATGACTTCAGAGCCTTCTCACCATTTGTCATGGACTGAATGTGTCCCATCAAATTCATAGGTTGAAGTTCTAACCCCCAATGTGGCTGTATTTGGAGATAACTCCTTTAAAGAGGTAATTAAGGTTAAATAAAGCTGTTAGATTCTCAGGTAAAGGCAAAAGGAAAAAAAAGAGGCTGTTAGGATGGAACTCTAATCCAATGTGACTAATGTCCTCATAGGAACAGGAAGAGAACCAGGGATGTGCAGGCACAGAAGAAAGGCCAAACGAGGACACCATTTGGGAAGGTGGCCACCTGCAGGCCAAGGAGAGAAACCCTCACCAGAAATCAACCCAGTGGCACCTTGATATTGGATTTCCAGCCTCCAGGATGGTAAGAAAAATACTTATATTGCTCAAAGCACCCAATCTGTGGTATTTTGTCATAGCAGCCCAACAAGACTAAGGCACCCCTGGGTGCCCAGCCCTCTTCTGTGCACTTCACATTTTTTTTTATTTATGTTTTGAGTCAGGTTCTTGCTCTGTTGCCTAAGCTGGACAGCAATGGTGTGATCTCAGCTCACTGCCCTCTCAATCTCCTGGGCTCAAGCGATCCATCCACATCAGCCTCCTAAGTAGCTGGGACCACAGGCACACACCAAAATATCTGTATCCAACTAGTTATTTATTTTTTGTAAAGAGGAGGTCTTTCTATGTTGCCCAGGATGGTCTCAAACTCCTGGCCTCAAGCGACTCTCCCACCTCAGCCTCCCAAAGTGTTGAAATTAGAGGCAGGAGCCACCACACCCAGCCTTCACTCCTACCACTCACACCTGCAACCCACTTCAATGTCCTTGCACTGCTGAAACTATGACCCAGAACAAAGAAAGCAAGAAGTGCCTTGGAGTTGATGGCCCTGCCCTCCCTGGTGCAGGGTATGAAAGCCTCACTCCCTGGCCTTGAGGTGGAGTGAACTCTTGGTGCAATTCACACTCCAGAACTGCCCACACTATCACCTGAAATTACTCCCTTGCTTGCTGCTGCTGCTTCTCTCTCCTACCTGCTATACTGCCTTTTCAATTTCTCTCCAGAGTCCTGCCTTAATGAAACACATGCACACAGATTGTCATCATAGGTCCTGCTTCAAGGAAGCCCCTCCTGAGATGCTAGCTCAAAAGATGTGTGCACCCCAACATTGTAGCTTCAAGCCAACTTCATATTTCACACTCCTCTTATCACCTGCTCCTAAAGGGAGATGGGAAGGGCTACTGCTGGCTGCAGTGAGCTCAGGCCTCCAGTTCTGGCATATGCGTGTTCTCAACCATGTCTCTGACTATACAATCGGATCCAGCCTCCGATTTGGAAGACTCCAGCTCGCTGGAATTGAGCAAGGGAATACGTTCCTCTGATTACTCTTCAAGTGCCCTGCTGAGAACTCAGCAGGCTCTGGCCTAGCCTGCTCAAACTGCACCTCGGGGCTGTGCTCATTTTGGGGCTTATGACTTTTGAGAGATACTGATAGGGGGCTCACAGGAGGGACCAGAATGGAGAGGAAACACAAAACTTCACAAAGAGCCTTAGTTTATGTTTTCCTAGAGTCAAGTCCAAGAAAAGGATTCACATGCTTTAGTTAGGAGGTGATCCCAGAACTAATGGGGACGGGTGATATGGGGATGTGAAGGAAACCAATGAGAGTACATCACTCGAGCAGGTCCCTGTGGTGGGCACTGCAGCTTCCTCCTGCCGGGACCCTCTGGGAAACCATGTAGAGCACACACCTCAGAGCTTCCCACACGATGGGCAAGGTTGCTGAGGAATGTCTACAGCAACTCCGGATTGGTATAAGGGTTCACTGACTAGTCCAGGGCTGCTCCCAGGGGGTGCTACTTCTGATGGGCGCAGGGTGGCAGAGCTGGAACTGTGACCATGCTGAGCCCTCGGATGCTGCACCCATAAGCAAGGTTCAAATGTAAGGGCTAAGGGAATGTGAGGCATGGCAGATCTGCCACACAAAGGATGGTTTAGAAACTGACATTATTAAGCCAGGAATAGAGATCGCTCATGGGTAAGTGAAGAGGTCTGACCTACAGTCACAGAATTCTAACTTGAGTTTTGCTTGCTGATCTCATGAGCCCGGCAAGTCGCTTCACCTCTCTGAGCATCAGTTTCCTCACCTGTGAAGTATGGGTTAAGAGTAAACACCTCAGGGTAGAAGTTTGAGGAATAATGGGTTATTTACCTAGTCTCAAAGTATCTCCCCATGAGGCACTTATAAATGACAAAGGGAAAAATAGCGACTTTAAACCAAAAGAAATTGGCAGATAACCACCTTAACCAAGTGATCAAAGCTATCACCCTCATAATGGACATGTCAACACCACATACTTCCGCACATGCCCTGAGAAGACACAACACACCTCTATGTGTTTCTGCCAAAAATAATCACCTGAATCTAGTCATAAGAGACATGAGACAAACTCAAGTGGAGACAGATTCTGCAACACAATGGGCCTGTGCACTTCAAATATATCAAAAAGTATATATATGAAAAAAGTATATATGTATACAATAAATATATGAAAAAGTATATACACACACACACACATACACACACACACACGAGATGAAAGACAAAGAGTCTCGATACTGTTCTTGATTGTACGAGGCTAAAGAAACATAACAACTGAACTCAATGCGGCAGTCACGAATTTTGTTTCATTTCTTGGTTTATTTATTTATTTGTTTATTTTTGCTGTAAGGGACTAACATCTAAATCATGTCTATAGTTTATATAATAGTATTTTATAAATATTTAATTTCCTGATTTTTATAGTTGTGCAATGGTTATATAAGAGAATTTATATTTAAGGGAAAAACAATAACTAAAAATGCAAAGGGTTATTGTTTCAGTCTATTTTGGCTTCTGTAACAAATATTATAGAC
>NW_012112808.1:5461707-5463420 GCF_000951035.1 Colobus angolensis palliatus | reverse complement strand
CTCCTCCTTGTACCTCTGGTAGAATTCAGCTGTGAATCCGTCTGGTCCTGGACTTTTTTTGGTGGGCAGGCTATTAATTGTTGTCTGAGGCCTATTTTATAAGGGCACTAATCTCATTAATGAGGGCTCCGCTCTCTGACCTAATCACTTACCAAAGGCCCCACCTCCTAATACCATCACAGTAGGGGTTAGCATTTAAACACATGGATTTGGGGGACACATTCGGTCTACAGTAGACATTGTATCTGCAACTTATTTTCAAACAGGAAAAGAAAATCTCACACCTTTTCTGAAAGTCTGAAACTGCATCAAAATTTAAAAGTTAAGAGAAGTTAACAACCACCTCACAGCATTGCTACTGTTGCTGAAATAGGAGTTAACACCAGCTCAACTCCTCTCTCTCTGGAGCTCCTTTATCTCATGAATCCTGTGTGCTCCCTCCCAGCGCTCCCTTGTCACCCTGAGCTCTTCCCAGAGCCGTCTGCCAGCCTCTCTGCCTCTCTGCACACTCCACCCCAACCACCACCCCACCGTGGCCCTAAATCACCTTCCACACTGGCCAAAATGGTCTTCTTAAAATGCAAATCTGACCTTATTTGAAACACTTCCATGCTACCTCCTTGCTTATAGAACAAAATCCAGACAAATGAGATCCTCTGTGGTCTTATCTGGCTGTGGTCCATCCCTCCATCCCTACCTCCCCACCGACTCCCTGACCCATCTCAAACTCAGGCTTCCACAGCACTAGAAGACCAGGTGATCAGAGGACCAGATGGGGTACTGTCCCCTTGACTCACTATGCTGTTTCCCACATCCATGCCTTTCCACATTCAACTTATTCTGTTTGGAAGTCCCTTCCTCTCTTGACCCCAAAACTTTCACCACAACCCATCTTCAATATCATCTCCTTTGTGAAGCCTTCCATGACCTACCCTGCCACACCCCAGACAAAGCTAATTAATCATTCCTTCTTCCCTACAATTATTATGCCATTTCTATCTCCACAAACACACCTGAAGCAGGTAGAAATCTCAACCCCCAACTCAGACAAGTGTTAAAGGATAACTTTTTCTTTTATCCCAGCTCCCTTGCCCTTGTGAAAGCTGATCATACGAATTGAGTCATTCTTGTCATACCCAACTAAAACAGAATGAAGAGGCCAGGGGAAAAAGTACTCAGGGCACAAAACATTGCTTCAAAAATGTAATGCTCTGCAAGCCTGGCAGATGAACTACCTGCCATAACCTGAAACCAATTTTATCTAATGGCTGCTGATATGACCTGCTGCAACTAAGACTACTTTTTTTTTTTTTGAGACAGAGTCTCGCTTTGTCGCCCAGGCTGGAGTGCAGTGGCACAATATCAGCTCACTGCAAGCTCCGCTGCCAGGTTCATGCCATTCTCCTGCCTCAGCCTCCCCAGTAGCTGGGATTACAGGTGCCCGTCACCACGCCTGGCTAATTTTTTGTATTTTCAGTAGATACACGGTTTCACCATGTTGGCCAGGATGGTCTCAAAACCAAACAGCTACTGTGGTGTGGCAGCAATGGAGGCAAAGGAGATTGTACCCGTGGCTGCCATGAGTCATAGACGGGCAGCCTCACCGTCTGTCTGGTGAGAGGTCCCATCCAGCGGCAGTGAACTGCAAAGGGCACAGATACCAGAAACCAGGGGGTGTGAGCCCTGAAGCACACACCTGTATCTGGAGAGGTC